>NW_020948910.1:9768854-9809608 GCF_900497805.2 Vombatus ursinus | reverse complement strand
TATCTATCTATCTATCTATCTATCTATCTATCTATCTATCTATCTATGGACTGGACCTGTGATTATACTGGTATAAGGAACTCCTAGTGAGAAAACTCCCTCTACTAATGCAATTTATAGTACTATAATTATAGTACTATGTGCAATTTATAGTGCCTGGAGCACTGCTAGGTTAAATGATTTGATCAGAGTCACATAGCCAGTCTGTTTCAGAGGCAGAGTGTGAACTCAGGTCTTCTTAGCTTCAAGGCCAGGTCTCCATCCACTATACTACACTTCCTCCCTTCATCTTTTGATGCCTTAATTAATACCCATTTAAATTTTCCCATGCAACATTTCTGCCCTTTGATTTCTTCTTGTCTGTTTTACTTCTGTCATTGTTATATAATCATCTTTAGTGTACCTGCAAAATTTGCCATTTAGACACTGTGCACAGACCTTGATCATTTTTTCAAATTCAAGACTTATTATCATCCTGTTTCCTTTGGCTGATTGCTTTTTCTAAGATAGCTACCCACTCTTAAGAGATGATTATCATGGCAAATAAGTTCCATTTAGCAATGTGAAACCAAATGTGAATATGCTGTCTCTGCAAACTTTTTTGGGGGGTTGCTGTTACAAGTTCCCAAAGGTAAAATAATTGCTTCCCTGACAGTCTGCATCTACTTCTCTATCCCTTTAGCAGTTTTGAGCTATTATGTCCAGATGGAGGGTTTACTTGAGAAGACCCTTAATCTAATCAGATAGACATGCCATATTTCACAGAATATAAGCCTACAAAGATTTTAAGCTACCCCACAGTTTGTGAGAGGTCATTTGCTGGTAAATTTAAGCTATGTTCTCTCTACCTCATTCCCCAGAAACCTGTCTGTCTGCCCATCTCCCTCCCCTGGCAGCTGGCTCTGCACTCTTTCTGACAGCTGGGTCTCACTTGGCTCGGAAATCTTCACATCTGATTTTAACTGCATCCTATTCCTAACAATATCAAAATCCCCCAAAGAGGTTGTTTTTGAATCATGAAATATGGTACTTTGCATCAGTACAGTACAACATACATGCACATTCCCCTCCTCCCTCCATTGTTTTTCCATAATTAGACATAGCACATTTCATGCAGAGGTCTTGACTATTTATGTCCCTGCCTCTTTGCAGCCAAGGACTTAACCCCCAAAGATAGCTTTTTCTCAAACATTTCTAGGGAAGGAGAGACATGATCATCCCTTTGTAATGCATGTCTGGTTTTATTTCCCTTTTCTAAGAATTGGGCAGTTAAGGTCAAACCAAAGGACTGAGGAAGAGAAATGAAATTTGTATATGCACAAAGTACCTTAAAAGAATAATCACTCTCTCAATTCATGTATTATCTCTGGCTATCAACAAATATTATTATTTGGCTATATTCAGTGTGGACCTTTACTTGCCTAAGAATACCTAATTTATAATCAAAGAAATAGAAAGATTGTTCTTCAAGTTCCTAGGACCATTTTGTGTACTGCAATTCACTGCATATGCTTCAATTTATAGAACAGATGTTTTTTTAAAAAAAGTCTGTAAACCAACTTTTTGCATTTTGGATTTTATTTTCTCATTGATTTTATGAAATTTAAGGAATGTGTCTGAAGAAAAATTTGGCACCCAAATGTAATAAAATTATTTTGTGAAATGAAATAAATATTTTCAGATCACACATTTAAAGGAAAGGTGGTGATTTCCCAATACAATGACTGTACTGTTAAATGAGAGGCAAATGTTGTGTAATGATTTTATTTTGGAGACACAGCCTTGGAGTAAGGAAAACTTGATTTGGGATCAAACGTCTGGAGCTGGAAGAAATTTTATAAGCTATTAGTCTCACCCTTTCATTTTACAGATGAGGAAACTAATACTGATGGGATCTTAATTGACTTGCCTAAGGTCTGTTAGGTAGTAAGCATCAGAGATACAATTTGGACCCATGTCCTTTGACTCCAGAATCAGTACAGTGCTGCTTCAAGCTCTACTGCTGATATATATTCACTGTGTGACTCCGAGGAAGGCATTTAACTGCCTTTACTGCCCCTAGCCAATTCTTCAAATGTCTCAGTTGCAGAACAGTTGCATTGATAGGAGGAGATTGCTTGCTAGAAGTTCCCTAGGCTGATAAAATCATGGCTCCAGATAAAAACCAAAAGCAAACAAAACGCCCCCTAAATTATTGACTGTTACAATAATATGGTAATATAGGAGATGAAATATTCAAAATGAATGGCAAAGTATCAATTGATGGGGTGTAGAGATATTTTTATGCTTAGCTAAATAGTTGAAAGGTTGTAGAATGAAAACAACAGTTTAGCTGATTGGGCAGCTTGACAGGTCACTCTGCTTCTGTCAAAACCCCACCCTCGGTTTCTTTAGCTGGGTAACAAGCTATTCATTTCCTAGTACTTTTTGGGAACTGCCAACTTTAAGACATAAACAGGTTGGCCTAAGCTAGTGATATGTGTGAGTGAGGGTGACTTGAATGAAGGCTGACGGAGAAGTGCAATGGGGGATATCATTCAATTTGGAATAGTGATATAATTCAAATTGGAGTAGTAGCTAAACAGAAAAAAGTTCAGTTGCTGAAATATAGATGAGGGGCCTTGAAAATTGTGTAAAGCAAGTTACCAGCCATTGTATATTGATTCTATTTCCCAGTCTGTTGAACTTCTATCTTTTTAAGTTTCTGTAAAATGAAGTAAAACTATAATATAATTTGAACTAATAAACACAACTTCTTCCCCTTCCTCTGCTTGCTGAATAAATGCATATGGACACTAGATTTGTCATGACTTAGTTGACTTAGCATTGGGGGCTTTACCAACAGTGTATTTCAACACTATTGTTTAAATTGACTTCACACAGATTCACATCAGTTATTACTTCATTAACCTAGTTGGGTTGGTCCGTAGATGACAGACATGTCCATTGCTGGGTGTGTACTCCAAGCCTTTCTAGTTTAGTGGGGCCATAGCATCATAGAGCTTTGAGAGAAGGGCCTTTAGAGGTCATCTAATCTAACCCCCTCATTTTATAAATGAAGAAACTGAAGGCCTTACAGGTAGTAAATATCCAAGGTGGGATTTGAACTCAGGTTTCATGTCTACAAAGTCAGTATTCTTTACCTGTACCAGGCTACCTCTCAAAGTGTGTCCTGTATTAGCTAAGTCTTCTGGAATTTAGGACTACCTAAGTGCCATCATGTCACGTTACTCTAAGTCTTTAGGGGAGTATATCAGTAGTTAAAATGGTTGAAATGACCTCAGAATCACAGTTTTTGGACTGGGAAGAGACCTTGAGGAGAGGTAATTTGAGTTCCTTCCCTTGCTTTTTGTTTCAGTAAATGAGGTATATTGGATTGAGTGTTGGGCCTAGTGTTAGGAAGACTTGAGTTCAACTCCAGTCTCAGAAACTAATTGTATGAACCTGAGCAAGTCACTTAACTGCTGTTTGCCTCAGTTTCCTCATCTGTAAAATGGGGATAATAATAGCACCTATCTTCTAGGGTTGTTGTGATGATCAAATGAGATAATTGTAGAGTTCTTAGGACTATCCCTGACATGTAGTAAGCACTATATAAAAGTTTAAAAAAATTATTACTACTACTAACGCAATTTGAATTATACCCTCTATTGCCCAAGGTCACTTAGCTGGTAAATGTGAGAACTATAACTAGAATGGTTTCTGCAGACACTCAGTTCAGTGCTCTTCTCCCTGGTACAAACCACGGTTCCATTGATTTCAGTTTTTCAGACCTAGCGTTAGGTTACAGTTTCATTCTCTTCAAAATGGATTCTGAGTCACAATATACTTCAAATGTACTCCAGTTTAAAAGCATGACATGTCCAAAAAACATATTTACTTCTCAGAGTCATACTGACAGAAAATTCCAAAGCCCTAGTATCAGGTCAACAGGCTCCCAAATTGAGAAAGCCCTGGAGATTGACTAACTACTTGTGAGTAAGGACTTCAATAAAAGAGAAGTGTGAAGTGTGAATACTAGAGGAAAAAAATATTTGGTTAAAGAAGTATAGTACTTTTCAATTTCAAGCTTTCAGAGCATTTCTATGCACATAAATGAATCACGAGTCTGTTGAATAGTTAAGAAAATGCTTTTCACAGTGCTTTTTAAAAATTAACAGGTGTCAAAAAATTCCACAGAAGAAACTGAAATGCGATTACACTGTGTTTTATGTTCAGTGATATTGCCTGACACAGGGACAAAATTCGAGACCAAGTGTCTTCATCCAGGGAATGTTTGCATTCTGTCTCATTGGGATTTCATCCTCTGCTAGAAACCTCATGGGCGATTAAATTAATTCACTGTAAGAGTGAACCTGGCCTTCTATATAGATCTCTTTCCCATACAACATAGTACAAAATTTGCTCTAATGAATAGTAGTAGGATTTTATAAAATTAGCTTATGGGGATTGTTGTATTCAGTGTTTATCTGAAGAAGCTAGTGTGTGTGTGTGTGTGTGTGTGTGTGTGTGTGTGTGTGTTGACTAAATTCCTTAGGTAATTTGAACCTCCCTCAATTGGAGTGATCTCTGACCACTTTAATGCCTTGGTATCCCTTCAAAAACAAAGCCCTTATCTCCTTAGATCTTCCACTGGATTCCATTTACCTCAGACTTCCAATCAAAGAAAGCAGAATAATCCAATTCCTTTTGATTTTTTTTTTAATGCAGGCCAATGTTGATGTGGATCTTAAGAGTGTCCTATGTGAAAAAACATACTCTGTTTTTGGATTGTTGTTAGCAGGGAGATTTGTCTGTGGCCTACAACTATTAAAAAAAATAGCCCTACTCTGACACTCTTACAGACTGGATAATTTATAGTGCCTACATTTCATGAGCTTAGGTATCAGCTCATGAATAGTTGGAGTGACTTTGTGCCTAACTTTGATCCTAGTAAGGGAATTGAGTACTCAAAAATTAAACTCATCACATCTTGCCTGGACTATTATAATAGCCTCTAACTGGTCTCCCTGTGTCTAACCTCTCACCTTTCCAAGCTATTTTCTATACAGCTGCTAAATTGGTATTCCTAAAAGCATAGGTCTGACCATATCATTCCCCTGCTCAAGAAGTTTCAGAAGCTACCTATTGCCTCTAAGGATAAAATACAAACTCCTCTGGCATTTAAAGCCCTTCAGAACCTTGCTCCAGCCCATCTTTCTAGGCTGATTACACATTATTCTCCCTCACCCACTCACAGCTATCCAGCCAAACTGGCCTGCTTACTGTTCCTTGTACACAACATTCCATCTCTGATCTCCATGCTTTTTTACGGGCTATCCTGCATGCCTAGAATGTTCTCCCTCTGCCTGTTGGAATTTCCAGTACCCTTCAAGGTTCAGTTAGAGTGCCAATTCCTTCAAAAGGCCTTTCCAGATCCCACGGATTCCACTGCCATTAATCCCCACTCTTTCTGCATATTTACTTTCTATGTATTTTGTATTTCCTCTTTTGGTGTATTTGTTGTTTCCCCTCAAAAGAATATAAGTTTCTTGAGGGTTCCTCAAGAAACTTTTTGGTTTTTGTCTTTGTATTCCCAGCACCTAACATAGTACTTGGCATGAAGTAAGTTCTTGACAGATGTTTGGTGAATTCCATTGCTGAATTGAATATATAATTTTTTTCAATGACATAAAGTCTACTGTTCTATCTGAACCTATATAGATCTTTTGCAACTTACATGTCATTCCATTTGTCTATGACTTTCTATCAAAGAAAACTGAATGATTTAATTCCCTTTGAAAATTTTATACAGTACAGTGCTAAGATGTAGCACAAGAGGGTCCTATCCCTAAAGGTCTATCTTTTAAGGCTCTCCACAAGCTACTTCCAACCTACCTTTCTGGTATTATTTCACATTATTCTCTTTTTTGCATTCTCTGTTCCAACTCATCTGGCTTACTCTCTATTCTCCAAACTCAACATTCCATCTCTGGCCTCCATGTTTTCATAGAAGCCATCACCTATGCCTGGAATGAACTCCCTCCTCATCTCCATCTTTCAGAATCTTTATCTTCCTTCAAGGTGACATCTTTTTGTGAAGCTTCCTTGAGCCCCTAGTTGTTAGTGTTCTCCCCTCCTCAGCCTTTCTTGTAACACTTTGCCCTGTGGCCCCATTTACTCCCTAATTTGTATTATATTTTGTGTACAAACATTTTGTATCGCTTCTACTAGAATTTCAGTTTCTTTTTTTAATTATATTTGAATTTATCTTAAACTTAAATACAAAATAAGAAAAGAAAATATTTCCATGTAAATAGCAGAACATAAGAGATGATTCAATATAAAGCAATAAATTTCCATTTCAAGAAAAACAATGTAATAAATACTACACATTGTTTTCAAAGCTGTCCATCTTTGTTTCCTTGTATGTTTTCTTTTGTCCTGTGCTGTGTACTTTTTACTTTATTTTTTCCCCTTTCCTCCCCTCCACCCTCCAAGAAGGCTATAATTAAATGAGGATATACATACATATATATACACATATGTATATATACATATATACACACAAGCACACACATATACATACATATACATAAATATCCATAAACATACACACATACACTCAAACACATATGCATGTAAGACTGTGTTATGCTTATTTTCATTAGTAATCTGTTTCTCTGTAGGTGGATAGCATCTTCCTTCATAAGTCCAAGTCTTTCCATATTTTTCTAAGTCTACCAGCTCATTATTTCCTATACCACAATATCCTGAACCAATCATACTCTACCTGGGAGATTGTTTGTGAGAGTTTCCCCCCCCCCCCCCCAATTTTTCTGCATTCCTGGCTACATAGTTTTTATTTATGCAGGAAAATTTTAATTGAAAATAATCAAAATTATCCACTTTACACTTCAACACAGCTTTTACCTTATAATATGGTTTAGGGTCTGATGCTACTGAATCTAATTCCTTCACATCTTTTTACCCTGGTTTCCTTGAAGTTCCTGACCCTCTGCTCTTCCAAATGAACCCTATTTTTATTTTTTCTGACTCAGATAATTTTTTAATAATTTAATTGGGATAGTATTACACAAATAGATTAGTTATATAAAATTATCCTTTTTTATTGTATTAGCTTTACCTATCCATGCACAATAAATATTGCTTCAATTATTTAGATCTAACTTTGTTTATATAAAAGGTGTTTTATATTTATGTTTGTGTAGTTCCTGTGTCTGTTTTGGCAGGTATACTCTCATTTTTTTATACTGTCTAGTTATTTTATATGGTATAAATCTATTGATCAATATAGCTGACACATAGTGTAGTTTCCTTATTTTTCTCTTTTGATTAAATCTGATTTTAGCTTTAACTTTGTTTGAGATAATGATTACTATCCCTGCTTTTTTACATAATAAATTCTACTCTTGATCTTTATTTTATTTTGTGTGTATCTCTCATTTTTATAGCATTTCCTAAAATTGTTGAATTCAAATTTTCAATCTGCTATCAGTTTTCATTTTATGGGTAAATTCATCCCATTTACATTCTAAACTATAATTACTTGCTGTATATTTTCCTCCTTCCTATTTTCCTTACTATTCTTTTCACCCTATTCCTATCCCTCCTCACTCCTCTACTTTACTTCTACCCTTTACCTTGCTCTTCTATTCCTTAACCTATCCCCCAAGAATCCCTCCCTTATCTTTTCCCTCCAACCTCTCCCCTCACCCTCTTATTTCTTTCTGAATTTAGATTTTTACACCTTTCTAAATATTGATGTTGTTCTCTCTTTATCCCATTCCCATTAATCTAAACACCCTTCTATACCCTGCCTTATCCTATTCCCTATCCCTCCCTTATCCTCTCCCCTATCCCCTTGCCATTTTATTTCTTTCTGAATTTAGAAGATTTTTATACTCTTCTACATAGATATATATTGTTCTCTCTTTAAACCATTCCTAATGAAAGTAGGGTTCCAGAGCTACTCGACCTCCTCTCCCATCTAATTCCTTCTCTGTATTAGTTCCTTCTCCCATACTTCATTTGTAAGAAATGATTACTTTTTACCTTTTCCTATATTATTTTGCTTTTTAGAATCACATCATACTCAGCTCTACCCCATTCTTTCTTTTGACCTACCCAATTACTTATGACAATCTTACACATATGGTTTACATTCCCATGTATAAAAAGTAAATAGTTTGTCCTTATTGAGTCCCTTGTAATTAGTCCTTGATGTTTACCTTAAACTTGGATCTTGTATATCAAATTTTCTATTGAGTTCTGATCTTTTTGCATTAAATCCTGAAAGTCTGTCAGTTCATTGAAGGTCTCTTTTTTGTTGTTGCTGTTCAGGATTATACTTAACTTTCCTGGGTATGATATTTTCAACCATGAACCCAGTTCTTTTGCCCTTCAACATATAGTGTTCTAAGACCTGTGGTCTTTTAGTGTTGCTGCTTCTAGGTCTTGTGTAATTCTAATTGTGGTTCCACCATATTTAAATTTTTTTTCTTGTTGCTTGTAGTATTTTTTCCTTAACCTGGGAGTTTCAGAATTTGGCTATGATATTTCTGTAGGTTTTCCTCTGAGGATCTCTTTCAGGTGGTGATTGGTAGATTTTTTCTCTTTCTACTTTCTTCTCTTGTTCCAATGCTTCAAGACAATTTTCTTTAATTATTTCTTGTACTATTGTATCAAGATTCCTTTTTGATTGTAGCTTTCAGGTAATGTGATTATTCTTATGTTTTCTATTCTTGATCTGTTCTCTAGATCAGCTGTTTTCCTTATAAGATGTTTCACATCTTCTATTTTTTCATTCTTTATATTTTGATCTATTATTTCTTGGTCTCTTATAACTTTGCTGGCTTCCCCTTTCCTAATTCTAATTTTCAAGGAGTTGTTTTCTTCCTTAAGATTCTGGATCTTCTTTTCCAGTTGGTTGATTTTCTTTTCATAATCTTCTTGTTTTTCTTGAATTGTTCTTATTTAAAAATGTTTTCCCCTCTCAATCTCTCTTATTTGATTTTTGAAGTCTTTTATGAGTTCTTCTATGAATTCTTTTTGGCCAGGTTTGATGTTACTCTTTGGGGTAAGAGAGGCTTTTTTTGCTTCAGTATCTTCCTCTGAAGATGAACCCTGGTCTTCTCTATTCCCATAGTAACTATCTGTGGTTGGGTTTTTTCTCCTTTGCCTGCTCATTAAATTTTTTTTTTAGCAGCTTGTTATTATAATCACCTCTAATCCCAAGGTGTGGAGGATAGTGCCTCTGACCTCAGGGCCTTCTTACTGTTATTTTTTGAGCTTTGTCCTGGGCCCAACCTCTGCACTCCTTTCCCTCTCCAAACCCCAGCTAGGGCCCCCAGCACATCATGCTGGAAATGCTTTTGCTCCCTGAGAACCTTCCATTGGTTATGACCTTCAGTTCTCCCCTCTGGCTTAGAACTGAGAACAAGAACTCAGTTCTCCTGTAAATGCCCACAGACTCCCCACCCCATTGCTTCTATACTCACCAGGCATGTGCTGGTTCCCTCTCACCCAGGACAGGGTCTTGGCAGCACTGTAGGGCCTGGTGTCCCTTGTCAGCAGTGGCTCCCTCAATCTTCCCCCACTTAGATGCCCAACTCCCCATACTGTCCATGAATGAAAATTCCTATGGCTAAGGTTGCTCAGAATCAAGCTGCCTGCAGAGCTCACTGCTTGCTGTTTCACAGGAGCTAACCTGGAGGTATTTACACTTCACTCAGGCCCAACCTACATCCTGGGATCTTTCTTTGGATCTTCTCTGGTTGTCCCAGGAGGACTACTGTTCTGGTCCATCTCTTGTTTATTTTTGCTGTTCTACATTGATCCTGAGGTGCTATTTTGCCTTGTTTGTGAAGGAAGTCTGAAGAGCTTGGACTTTTCTGATCTACTTTGCCATCTTCCCAGAATCCTCTGTAGAATTTCAGTTTCTTTTTTTTTTTTTTTTTAACTTTTTTTAATGTGTTCAGAGGCTTAATTTTTATTTTTTTTGTTTTCAACATTTACTTCTGCAAGATTTTGAGTTCCAAATTTTCACCCCATCTCACCCCTCCCCCCCCACCCCAAGATGGCATGCATTCTAAATACCCCTTCCCCTAGTCTGCCTTCCCTTCTATCTCTGCCCCCCTTGAATTTCAGTTTCTTGATAGCAGTAGTTTTGTTTCTGTCATTGTATGCCCAGCACTTACCATGTTTCCTGGCAATAGGAGGCACTTAATAAATAAATGGCACTTTAATTGAATTAAATCTGAGTTCTTTATGCCATCATTCCCTATAGCACTCATTTTGATATTTTGATACTTACCATCCTTCATTCACTAATTGTGTTTATAGTGTATGATTTTGTTTCCCTCAACTAGACTGTAGGCTCTGTAGACTCCAATACAATACTCTGTAAGTGAAGAACATTTCTTATGCTACCTTTTTGTCTCTTAGAGCCCTTAACTTCACAGAGTCTCTAGTACTGCAGGTACTCAGTAAATATGTGCTGAATCTAGTTGATTTGAATTTAATATTTTGGGTGAGCTCTACCCAGCACTAGGTCAGAGTTTAAAATGTTATCAGTCCATGCGCAATTGTAGAAAGAACAATAGAGTTGGAGTTGGGAGACTTGGGTTCTATTCCCTTTGTTGCCACTAAAAAACTATGTGACCTTGAACAAATCCCAGTTTCCACATCTATAAAATGAAGAAGTTGGATTAGATGACCTCTAAATTTCATTTCAACTCTGAAATCTATGATGCTTTTTCAACAGTCATCACAAGTATCACTTTTTCCATTCTAAATATACTTTTCCTTTCCTGTCCCTCTCTTACTTTTCTTTAGAGCATTTTCCAGACTTAAACATTACCAACCTTTTTGGTAACTCCCACTTTCCACCACCTTTTTCTTCTCCCAGAAAGAATTGCATTTCTGTGACTCTGTATAGTAGTAATTGGTTGTCTGTCATTCACCAGCAATTTGGTGGATTATATATGTGTTGACACTTATTTTCCAAACCCAATAGTTTGTTTAATTCATGACTGGATCTTGGTCTCATTGGGAACTGTTAGAACATTAATATAGTCTTTTTTGAGTTTGGGAAAATGGCAACTTGCGCTTCTGTTTATTGTTGATCCCAAGGCCAATAGCTATTTTTTTTTTTAACAAAAATCCTTTATGTGTGCTAAGGGCTCCCAGGTGAGGACAACACACACAACTATTCAAACAAACCATTAGGTAGAGAACAAATATGTCAACACAGGAAGAATCTGATTTAATGATTGTTGATGGGTAAATAATAGCCAATCACAGATTATTGGTAACATTCAGGTCCATGTAGTTTATCACTCATGTTTAGTAGCTGGATGACCATGGGCAAAGTACCTTTACATTTTGAACTCTGGTTTCCCAATTTATAAAATGGGGCTAACAATAATCTTTTCATAAATTTAGAGCTGGAAGAAATCTTGGGTAATATTTTTCTTCTGCCTCATTTTAGGAAACTAAAGCCAGATAATTTTAGGACAACTGCCTGAGGTAATATAGGCTTTTTTTTTCTCAGTTGTTTCTGACTCTTTATGACCCCATTTGGGTTTTTCTTGGCAAAGATTCTGGATTGGTTTGGCATTTCCTTCTTCAGCTCATTTAACAGATGAGGAATTGAGGCAAACAGGGTTAAGTCACTTGCCCAGGGTCACAGAGCTAATAAGTGTCTGAGGCCAGATTTGAGCTCAGGAAGATGAGTCTTCCTGACTTCAGGCCCTGTACTCTATCCACTGGACCTCCTAGCTTCCCTGAGGTAATATAGGTAGCATAAGTAGTGAGTGGCAAAGCCAAAACTGGAACCCAGATCCTGTGGCTTCAAACCCAGTGCTTTTTTCCACTATATCATGCCACCCTTGCATTATCTACCATTCCCCCCCCCAATATTTTGCAGGAAAGCACTTTGTAAAACCCCAAAGTGCAATGTAAAAGTGAGTTAACATTATTATTTGTCCTTTTTCTCTAGATTTCTTTAGATTCTAAGCACTTGGAAGGCTGGGAAAATATCTTTTAATTCTTTTGTAACTACCTGTAGGTGCATACCATGGTATTCTGTGAACAAAAAGTATCCAATATATATTAACTGGCTAACCATCTAACTTGAGAAAGGTGATTGATCTCCTTCCATGCACAGATTATGCTGGCAAATTGCCTTAGTAGAAAAGAACTGGATATGTTTTGACTTACTTGAAATAGCAATAATATTTTTCTGGGATGGTAGTTGATCTCTATTTTTTTCCAGATTTTGCTTTTGGCTCCCTAACTTAAAAGGGCCATAAGAATGTCTCAGAAAGAAAGAGAATTTTTATTCACTTGATCTTTTGGACTTTATCTGACAAACATTAATCTAGTTAAGACTTAACAGTTTATGTGGTGAATTTCCCAATGAGCTTTTATTTTGTCACTAAATGAAAGTAATTATTTCTCTCCCCTCTCCCTCCCTGCATTTAGGATAGTTGAACAGTATAAAATTTATTGCTTGAAGAATATACTGAGAGAGTTTTCTAAATGCCATGGTCTACCCTGGAGTTTCAAACCAGCTGTGTGACCCTGGGCTGATCACTTTACTTCTCAGACCTTCACTTTCTGTACCTTCTGTTTCTGCTACCTAAACACCTAAATTGTTGTTATGAGGAACAAATTTTCCAAGCTTTAAAATGCTATATAAATGTGTGTTATTGTTATTATTGACTACCTTGTTCAAATATCAGCACCCTCATAGATAAGCAGCATGGAGTATTAGAGTACTTGGTCTGGGAATCAGGGGACGTGGCATTAGCCAGCTGGTTGACCTTGGCCAATAATGATAACTTACATGCATAGCAGTTCACAAAGTACTTAACATATATCATCCTCATAACAATTACTCTACAGTGTAGAGAAGGCAAGTGTTATCTGTTGGAATACAAAGGACAATTGTTATTAAGTATAAGATCACAGACCCCCACCAAAACCCTTAGACCATTTTAGAGCTGAGGAAACAGAAACTTAAAGAGTTTGGGCCTTGCTGAAGGTCACATAACCTGTAAGCCCCAGAACCCTAACTAGGAATTTTTGCACCTGAAGCAAGTATCATAGACTGCATCTTTAGTTAATTAGTACAAAATGTGCTCTCATTTGGGAGGGGGGAGAGAGACACCAATGACCAATGTGTTTGCATATGTGTGCGTGTGTGTGTGTGTGTGTGTGTGTGTGTGTGTGTGTGTGTGTGTACTTTATGCAAGGAGGCAGAAATCCTAAAGCTCTTAGGTGACGCTTATCCTAGGGAGGCTGCCATGCAGGGTAAAGGCATCATTGGAAAAGAAAGATGTGCTCACTCTAGTCAGACATATGGTAACTTACTATCTTAACTAATTATTCTCATTAATTAGGAATTAAGCTCTGCTATTTTTGCATTGCTGAAAATTCAACTGCTGTCATTAAATTCAACACCCTAGGACAAAGTCCTGACTACCCCAACCTCCTTATGATTCTGTTAAGAATGAACTTACATAGATCTTCTGACACCAAATCCTGTGTTCTTTCCCACAGTATTTTATTTCTCAGTTTAGTAGAAACATAGAATTCCAAAGCCAAAAGAGATGTCAGAGGTTGTCTAACACTTTCATTTTATAGAAGAAAAAACACTAGGCCCAGAGGGATTAAGTGATTTTCCTAAGGTCATATGGTGGGAAAGCCATGACAAGAACCTAGGTTCTTGTCTATAAAATATGAAAATATTTAAATGAAAAGATTGTATTAATTGATCTATATTATTAATAATAATAACTTTATATATCACTTTAAGATTTGCAAAGCACTTTACAAATAATATCTCATTTTGTCATCATAACAACCTTGGAAGGTAGATGCTATTCATTCCATCTATCTTTTAATGTCAGCAAATATTTACAAAATTTAGACTGCCTAGACAACCAGACATTTTCAGGATGTTGCTTATGAAAAATATTTGATCATTAGATAATCATTAGATCATCATTTCAACATTTTTCACTTGCCAATACTTGCATGTTCAAGCATCACTTTGTTTACTGACCCAATTGTTACACCTAAACTCCCTTACAAGTACATTCCCTGAATAAAAGTTATTTTATTGATTATTAGCACAAAGGATGGGTGTGTCCTTTAGATTTAACTGTCATGTGCTGACATTGACCATTGTATTTGACCAGTGTTTTATTGACTCTCCATATTAACTTTATTTACATATTATTAATTTTGTGTATTTTTTTCATTTCTGTCTTCATTCTGCATCATTTCCTGCACAAAGATTGTCAGTATTCTGTAGGTTAACACTGTTAAGTCTGAGGTAGTTAGCTATCTCTGTGATCTTTGACGAAGTGAGTGGGGTTAACTCTTCTAGGTACATTTCAGATGCATTTTGTGACCTTATCTATTTGGATATAAAACCACAAATCCACATCTCAAAGTTTTATACTACTGTCCAAATTGTGCACTTAAAATAGCCATAAATAATTTCATGATGGTAGGCATACTGATAGTAAACTGCAGATTTGGTTTCCATAAATGATTGAAGATATTTTCCCCCATTACTCTGCATTATTTTTAAATCCCAATCATCATATCTATTTTTGGAAAAAAATGCTGGAGTTTGTTCTTTTTTTTTTTTTGTTTTGCTTTTTTTTTTTTTTTTTTGGTGAGGCAATTAGGTTTAAGTGATTTGCCCAGGGTCACACAGCTAGGGAGTCTCAAGTGTCTGAGGCCGTATTTGAACTCAGGTCCTCCTTACTCCAAGGCTGAAGCTCTTTCCACTTCACTGCCTAGCTGCCCCCTGGAATTCTTTCATTTAGCACATAGCTAGCTCCCTTACTTGTTTACTTATTTATTTGATCAATTTTGTCTTAACAAATACTATACACCAAACACCCAAATTCCTTTACGAGTATATTCCCTGAATAAAAGTTATTTTATTGATTATTAGTAGAAAGGAAGGGTGTATCCTTTAGCTTTGATTATAACATACCGATGTAGACCATTGTATTTGCCCAGTTTTATTCCCTATCCATTTTCATTTAAAAAAAAAACATATTATTAGTTATTTTGTATATACTTTTTTTTTACTTCTATCTTCATTCTGCATCATTTTCTATGAGTCTTTCAGTGTTTCTCTGAATTCTTTAGATTCATCATTTTTTTTTTAAGGTACGATAACATCCAGTTACCAACACATACTGTAATTTTGTCCAGCCAATCCCTAATCATTAGTCACTTAATCTGTGTATAGCTTTATGTAAGTACAAACAATACTGCTTGGAGCAGTACATATGGACCTTTTTGTACTTTCAATATCCTCCTTAGGATAGAGTAACAATAGTGCAATATCTGGGTCAGAGTGTATGAACTTTGGTAACTTTTCTTGCCCAGTCTAAATTGTGTTTTTTTTTTCAGAATGATTGAACTGATTCGTAGTTGTAGATAGCATCAATGAATAAGCATGCTTGTCTTCCCATGGACCCTGAAACTGTGTTTATTCTGATCTTACATCATCTCTCTGAGTTTAATGAGTGTGAAGTAATAAGCATATAATGCCATTCTAAATTTGTATTTCTCTTCCTGTTAGTTATTTTGAACATTTTCAGGTGGTTATTGATAGTTTGTTTGCTATTGTGAAAATGGTTCCTTTCCTTTGACCACTTTTCACATGGAAAATGGCTATAAATCTTATATATTTGTATCAATGCCTATAGATTTTGGACATTAGGCTTTCATCAGATATTTAATGTAGACTATTTTTCCTAATTCATATTTTTACCTCTGATTCAAGCTGCATTCATATTTTTTGTGAAAAAACTTTAAAATATTACATAATAGAGGTCTTTAATTTGGTCTCTTATGATCTCCTTTGGCCTGTATCTGATTATGAATTTTCCTCATCCATAATTATGATGCTTATTTTAATTTTCCTTGAATTTTTTAAATGATGTGACTTTTTATACTTAAATAATTTATCCTTTTGAAATTTATTGTTCTGTCAGAGGTAAGATGCTAATTTAGATTTTTTTCCCCCACACTGCTTTTCTAAGTAATTCCCATTCTTTATTAATTTCTTCTTTTCTATTTTTTAAATTTTTTGAATTTGTTTTCCCTCTCTTTATTGCCATCAAATTAGCTAATGATTTATCCATTTATTGATCTTTAAAAAATAGCTGCCAGTTTTAGGTATCAGCAAAATTGTCTTTTTTTTTCTATTTTGTTGAGGTTATTTTTTCCCCCAAATACTCTACCTTTTGTTTGAGGATTACTACATTGTTGATTTTGAAATTTTTAGTTTTATGGTAAAATTTTTGTACTTTCTTTTTTTATTTGTTTGTTGATATGTGTTCAGAAATTATTAAAAATACTCTAAAGACTGTTTAAGCTAGGCTTCACATATTTTGGCACATTTTTTCATTTTTAGAATTTTCTTTTTGTTTTTGGTTCTATAATTGGTTCTATGATCTGTTCATGTTTAGGATATCATTATTTAGTCTCCACTTAACTTGCTATTCTTTGTTCACATTTTCCTTATTAATTGTAATTTGTATTATGTTATGGTCTGTAAATGATATGTGTAATTTCCCCATCTTTGTCCATCTATATCTAATTTTTTATGCCCTAGTATGTCATCAATTTTTTGAAAAGTGTTGTACAATCCTGAAAAATAAGTACACTTATGATTTCCATTCAACAGTCACAAAAAGGCTATCATATCTAGTTTTTCTAACATTCTGTTCAGATCTTTAAATTTCTTTTTTGTTTATTTTTTTTCTCTTGTATTTCTCTAAGCTTGAAAGAAGTATGTTGGAGTGGCCAATAATTATTGTCTTACTATATAGATCTTATAATTCTCTTAGTTGTTCTTTAATTAGTTGGATGCTATGCCATTTAGTCTACTGTGAGCTACAGACTCAGACCCTCAGTGTCGGTTTCTGGTCATCTTTAACCCATGCTTCCTTACTTCTACTTCTGGTCTCCAACTCAACATTTCAGCTTTCACCATTTCAGCTCTCTCCCGGGTGCCTAATTGGTGAGTATTTTCTGTCTAGCCCAGATCTAGACTCACTATGCTGCTTTCTATATATTTTCAACACATACTTTTCCTCCTTATCTCTTCAATTTTTACCTCTAGCAGTAATCAAATCAACTCTACCATTTTTGAAAAGGATTAGTCAAATCAGTGTTCTAGTGGCTATACTTGCCACTCCTGTAACTTTCCAGAGTCAAACACCTCTCACTGGCCACTCTTCCCCCATATATGTTGTTTTACCCTATTAGAAGATAAAATCCTTGAAGGTAGAAACTGTTTCACGTTTGGCACTTATATCCTTGGTACTAAGCACTGAGCCTGGAAAAGAGTAGGCTCTTAATAAGTGCTTTTTTTATTCATTAATTATCTATGTAGATTTTTAAGATAATATAATTTTCCTGACCATATCAATTTTTTAGTTGTCTGATATTAAGACTGTCCCTCTGCTTTTTTTGATTTAAACTGTGACACAATAAATTGCTTAATTCCTCATTTTAACTGTTTATATTTAAGTGTAGTTCAGCAAATCATTGAGTTTTGCTTTTTGATCAATCATGCCACCTTCTTTTTGTGTTTGAGTTCATCTCATTCTCATTTAAAGTTATGATTGTTAAGTTTGTTTTTTTCCCTATCAAATTTCACTTTAATCTTCTTTTTCCTTTCTTCTTTTCTGTCTCCTCTCTTTTTCTTTCTTAGTAAAATGCATTTGCACTTCATATTGCTTAGAACTACCTGATGCCAGTCTCTTTTCTTTCCTCTTCTCTCTCTCTGTCCATTTCTAAATCCTTGTGTTTTGTGCCCTTTCCCCTTTTTGGTGAACATCTATAGATTTTTATTCCAGTCTTATCCCTAACTCTACTGTCTGTCTCAGTCATAATCTCACCATCAGTCAAGACCAATCCCTTGCTACTTTATTGTCCTTATATTACTATTAAATGAAGTAATATTTGTAAAGCACTTTGCAAACCTTAAAGTATTATATAAATGCTAGCTATTATTAATATCACTTTTATTTTTAAAATTTCCTTGCTCAGTTTAGATAAGGATAAGATTCATAAAATCTCTTCTTTCTCCCTTAACTCATTGCCTCTATATTTGAATGACTTCAACCTATGGAACCCCAACTATAAGAAATAATATATTTCTATCCCCTTTTTCATTTTCTGAGATATTTCTTTTTTTTGAATGCCATATCCCAGAACCTGTTTTTCTTTGTTTCTTCAGAGACTGAAACAAAGTGTAAAGCTATTTGAGAATGTCAGTGTTGGCCCATTATCTAGTCCTTTTGAATTATTAAAACTTGTTTACCTTTAATTTCTTCTTACTACAATGAAAGTTTTGCCCAATTCTGGATTTCTCAAAAGAAATGTTTGGAAGTTACCAATTCTGTTAAAGTCCAGTTTTGCCCTAGGATTATGCTCAACTTTGCATAATAAATTACTCTTGAGTATAAGCTATCTTCTATTGTTTTTAAGTATACCATGTTCTAATTTTCCTTTCATTTCTCATTGATAGTGGTTAGTGTTGTTTGCTTCTGAAGGGGTTTCATGTTCTGGGACTTGCCACTTCCTGGCAATATTTTCTTCCATTTGCAATATGTTCTCTTTGACTTGGGAGCTCCAAAGCTTAGTAATCAGATTAGTGGGTGAGTTAAATCTCAGGCTTTTCTATGAATGGTGTCCTATGGATACTGTCAACCCATACTTTGCTCTTTGGTTCTGATATTTTGCTATTTTCTTTTAAATTTCCTGAAATAGGATATTCAATTTCTTTTGTTTCTTGTGGTTTTTTTGGGGGGGGTGGTGGTGGTGGTAGTGTGCACAATGCTTCTTTATCTTCCTGAGTCTTTTATTTCTGTTTGTTGTTTTTATGGTAATTATGTCACATGTCCTTCCAATTTTATTTTTTGACCTTGCTCAAATGTTGCTTGCTGTATCATTGGATTTTTGAGTTCTGCTTCCTCTATTATTTTTTTCAGGGTGCTTAATGCTTTGCTAAAGTATTTTTTTCAGCTTCTTTCCTAAGTCACAGATTTTTGTTCTAATTTTTTCATTGAGAGTTCCAAATCTACTCTTTATCTCTTCCTCTAGTTCCTTTGTTAGTTCTCAGAACCTCCTTAAGGGTTATTATGGCCATTACTTTCTCTCTTGTGGATTTCTAGTTGTAATGTTTGCAGAATTATTCTCTTTTCTTTCCTGGAATTTTTCCTGGTGTCTCATTACTACACAGTATTTCCTCATTGTATTAAGAACTTTACTTACTCATTTCTGTGGTCTTTGTGCTGTTTCTGTCCTTCCCCTCATCTTCCCCATGGGAGTTTCCTTATGGTGATTAAAAAACCCCGACTTGTTGATATTATTTGTTTCTAGTTTAGTTGGAACATTTTTAGCTCCTTTGAAGTGATGAGGCAGAGTTGGGGTTATGCTCAAGCCCTCACCCACCTACATTTCCAGAAGTTCCTCCTTGAACTATTTACATCTGAGATTGTAGATATAGGTAATTTTGTTCTATCAGCATAGAGATAAATTATGCTTGGAAACCAACTTCTATTACCCTGACTGCAAAAAGAGGTCCAATAACAGATGCAGCATACTTTAACTATCAATTCAGTCAGGATCACAGATGGTAGTGATGTGGAAGACATCTGTGGCTCTGGGCCAACAGAGAGGATGGCTGACTTCCTCTTAGTGACAGGGCACAGGATGTGACCAAAAGATCTAAAACTGCTCTGAAGAATCCCACAACTTCCTATTGACCACAATCTAAGAAAAAGCAAGTAATACCAAGCTCAGTAGCCCTCAAGCAAGCCCTGAAAACTGGAGAAAAAGCTTATTGATTCAGACATTTTATCTTTTGTGTTTCTGGCAAAATGAATTCCTTTATTCAATATAGAATGAAGAGAACCAAGAGGAACCACATGAAGGTGTAGAGGATTACATTCTGGGATATGAAAGAGGTTGAGATGATAAAATATATGACTATAGAATCAATATTTTTGTTTTTTTGCTCACTGTTGTTGAAGAAAGATACATGATAAGAGATAGCATTTATAAACAAAGCATCAGGATAAGTAGCAAAAATGTGTATCAGAAATCTAGAAAGGGAGAGTAGGAGGATGAAATTATGCTACATCCCACCTATATTGACAACACTATGATGCACATTTGTGGTGTGGCTCAAAGGAAAGTTATACCATAAAAGATAAATATATATTATCCTGCCACTTCATTTATCTTTATTTTGTTTTAAACATTTACAATATTTGTACTAGTACAGTCAAGAATCGTAAGATGTTAGAACTGAAATGGAATTCAGAGATCACCTGGTCCACTTCTTTCATTTTACAGAGGAGGAAACTGAGGCATAGAGACATGAAGTGACTTGCTGGAGGCTTTACAGCTAGTAAATGATAGTTCTGGAACTAGAATCCAAGTTTCCTGTATCATAATTTGGTACTCACTATTGCAACTCATTTCTTTATAATGGTAGTGAGCTTTAACATCCTGAAGTATCCCAGTACTTCATATTGTGGGCTGTATTTTTGTTTTTTTAATTTAAATTCTTATTTGCTCTCCTTCACGTTTGATGTATATATGGCTCGTGTTAATTTAGACAGCTGGATTACACAAGGAGAAGGGAAAAAGGATATGTTAGTCAATGAGTGGAGAGAGGGAGAACAGGCATGAAATTAACAATAGCTCATAAATGTCAGTGAACATTGAATATTGAACAGATTTTTTAATTCTTTCTTGAACCAAAGAAATGAAGGCAAAGAAGTCTGGAGAAGTAGGAAACAATGACAACCATTGCAAAAATAGCAAATAGCTACCATTGCAAAAATCTAAAGGAATACAGTTATCTCTTTCATATCACTGGAGTGAGGGGTGTGACACCCCAGTAACCTGGAAAATCAGCGTAAATTTTTTTGGCTCTCCCTTTGTAACAGAGAAGAAATCTGAATTTTTTCTTTTTCTTTTATGGGGTGTTTACAGAACCTTATTGTAAAATTTGGGTTGATATTATATAATACTATACATATATGTTACGCATTTCTGAGTTTCTAAACTTTTTCTGCGTCATTTGCTGGCCATTCACATGTCATCTGTGGTTTCTGCAAAACTTCCCCAAAATTCTCATTTAATTTCTTATGCCAACCCATGATATATATCAAAATCATGACGGGGAAAGTAGTGATGTGGAAGGGACAACTGTACAGTGCTTTGAAATACAAACATCTGAAAAGCAGCAGGTCCAAATGACACAGAAAATGGGGGTATTCTAGGAGCCATTTGGTATACTTTATGGAAAATTGTTTTGAAAAGTCATAGACATGTTATTACTTCTTTACTTTCTATCTGGTTCTTCAGCCCTTATAGACTCTAAATTATAAGTTTACCCCCATTTTATTCAAATCCTAGTGTGTGTGTGTGTGTGTGTGTGTGTGTGTGTGTGTTTAAACAGTTATTTGGTTTATAAAAGGATTCATCATAATGTCCCTTTAAATAACAAGCTGTCTTGGCATTTAAAACAATAAGAACAGTATTTGACTGGAAAAAATATTACTCAGCACTTTTTGTTAACATATCTGTTGCAAAAAGTCAAAGTATGTTTTTATATTATTTCACAGCATCTTAGAATCTTAGCCTTGCAAGGAATTTTCAGAGGTCATCAAGTACAACCCCCTGCCTAAAGGAAGAATCTGCAACATCTCTGTCATGTCTCTGTTTTAAAACTTCCTGTAACAGGGAACTCACTACCTTATGAGGCAGCTAATTATATTTTTGGACAGTTCTAATTGTTATGGAATTTCTTACATTGAGCCAAAAATCTGCCTCCCTGTAACTTCCACCCATGAGTCCTACTTCTGCCATCTGGAATCAAGTAGAATAATCCTAATCTGTCTTCTATATAAAAGCCCTTCAGATATCTGAAGACAGCTATCATGTTCCTTCTAAGTCTTTTCTTTTCCATATTAACCATTTTCAGTTTCTTCAACTGATTCTCACATGACTTGATTATGAATTACCTCACTACTCTTTGGACTAATACATCAACAACATTTGTTAAATCATATCATATCTCATCACATATTATATATGATATATTATATCAATAGAAGAAATAAATGCTGATATTTATTTATTTATTTGAGGGGAAAATAGTATAGTGCAGAAAGAGTTGGCCTCAGAAGCAGGCTGATTTCAGTTCAAGTCTTTGATACATGGTACATCTTGGCTGTGTGACCCTGGGCATGCCATGTATCCTTTCAGTACTGTAAGCAACCAAGATTATAAGGCAAACAAGGTGCCAACTTGCACTGGTAGAGAGAGTTTCCTCATCCTGGGAGTTCTTTATAACAATGAAATCAAGGTTCAGTTCATATCTCTATTTGTCTATTCGTATTCTCAAGTCATTCATATAGGAATATTTTATTTTCCTCCAGCTAGATTATAAGCTCCATGAAGGGAAGCCTTGTATTTCTTTACTTCTTTAAATAGTCCATATAAAACCTAATACAATGCTCTGATTAGAGTTGGAATGCACTAAGTGTGTAATGACAGACTTCCTGGGAAAGGAAAGACCGCTATTAATCTTCCAAATAAAAATTACCGTAAATGTCTGGAAATGACCCTACATCAGCAGTTACTAAAATAATGGACTGGCTATTAAGAACCTTTGTAAACATCTTGAAAACAATTGTTCATGTACAATAGTCAAAATGAGTTTTTATAAGATATATGTAATGCCAAATACAGAAAATGTTTTTGACAATGACAACAGCAACAGAAGCCTCAGAATTACAAAACTAAGAATGAAAGGGAGAGAGGGCATTTCTTTTTGGAAATTAACAAAGCCCTTGTTGTAGTATGAGAAAAATCTTTCTTTAGGGATCTTTGAGTAACAACGGTTGCATGAATTGGAGAATGACAGAAATAAATGGGAGTCTATCTAATACAGATGATTTTTCCCACGGTGTGATTTGGCTGTGAAGGGCTTGATCTTATTGTTATTAAGTATGATCTGAAAAAGCGGGTTTTTTTATATCATCATGTTAAATCATTTTTTGAATGATACAAAGGAATGAAGGGATTTGAGTAAGTTGACAGATCAGAGATCCAGGGTGGGACTTGGAATTAGGAAGACCTGGGTCTAAATCCTATCACTGACCATGGACAAGTCATTTTAACATCTCTTGAGTCTCAATTTCCTCGTCTGTAAAACATAAATGAATACCTTTACTCTAGTATTATTGTGGAGATCAATGAGATTATGTATGTGAAGTGTTTGGCAAACTTCAAAGCAGTACATAAATTCAGTTATTTTTATAACTAAAAGTTGACAAGGATTAGAATTCCATGGCAAACTCATTATTTTCCTCATGTCTGTCTGCTTCTAGTTTGAAACAGCTCTAGCAGGTTGGTTCCAACCTTAAATCATCTCTAGTTTGGAGGACCCCTAATAATAATGATTTTTAAAATCACATTTTTGTAGCACTTTAAGCCTTGCAAATCACTTTCCTTGTAACAACCCTGTGAAGTGGGTATTATAACCTTGTGAGCTGGGGGCATAGCTGAGGTGAGGTTCTGAGAAGTTAAATCATTTGTCCATGATCCCATAGCTAGCAACATGTGAAGCAGAATTTAAATGCAGGCTGTAGGTCTGGTGTTCTATCTGTAATACCACATTGATTTTTATTAGGTTTAGAATAATTATAGCTCACATTTCTATAGAGTCTTTAGATTTATAAATTACTTTGCTCGCAACAACCAGGTTGAAGTAGTGTCCAAATGCAAAAAAAAGAAAAAAATTACTAAAAAAAACCCCAACAATTCAGTGAGGACATACAGGTGTAGCTCTGAGGTTCTAGCCAATGGAGACATACCCAGGTCAATAACAAAAACAGGCAGCTTGGGAACAGACAGTTCATCAAATGCAATGAGCTACTCCCACAGATCTTAATGAATCCAGCCAGTCCCTTCCCAGTCCTGGTCTCCATGACAAAGGGCTCAACAGAAATGCCTTGCATTAATGCCTCACAGGCTTATAAGCCTCTTAGGGCTCAAGGCCTTGGCTGAACAAATAATGTTTTAAACTACAAGGCACGGTTACAGCCATTTTACATATGAAGAAACTGAGTCACAGAGCAGTTAAGTGATTTGCCTGGGGATCACTCAGCTAGTTAAGTGCCAAAGCCAGGGATTGAATCCAGTCTTTCTGCCTCTCAGTCTAGAACTCTTTTTATTTTGTATCCTTTGTAATATAATTGGAGGGGTTTTACTATAAGAATAGTCTACTTAAAGTTTTCTCTATTATTGACTTACTGTGGTACCTAAAGTTTCTACCATTACAGTGTTTGACCTTAAGACACCATGTTTCTAGAAAACCACTATTAAAATGTGCTTGTGTGTATATGTGACTTATACACATATATGAATGTATATATTCATGGAACATATATGCATATAATGCCAGGGAGTAAAAACATATTAGTACTTGTTAATATATGAACATGAATTAATTTATCAGCTTAATTAGCTATCACCTACCAGGTAAGAGAATGAGATAGAAGACAATAAGCATAATAGCATTTTATGGGATCAAAAAAGCATCAGGAAAGAGGGATGTACTGAAGAAGAATTTGAGGGTGAGGGACACCTCTGAAAAACAACCCCAGATGGTACAGTGGGAAGAACATTACCTTTGGAGGCAGAGGACCTTGGTTTAAATCTTGCTTCTGTCCTTACCCATGTGACTTTGGGCAAGTCACTTAACTTTTCTGTGCCTCTGTTTCCTCAACTATAAAAATGAAAAAGTTGGACTAGGTATCCTGTAAGGTCCCTTACAGCTCTAAATCTATGATGTTAATCCCCTTCACTTTTTTCACCTCGTAAAGCAAGAGAATGGAAACAGAACCCCAAGTGTGGACCCAGAACTGATCTAGCCTCATTGGGGTCCCTAGGATCCAGAGATAAATAGGGATGAGGCTCAATCTGTTGGAGCTGATGCCAACTGGAGGGTCTCCACCAGTTCTACCTACATTCAACCTTCCCATCTGAGCCTGGCTCTAAATAGGACCAACTATAAGGGGAAAGGTGACTCATGAAGGCAATAATAGCCTTGCTTTTCTCTCTAGCACCCTTGCCAGACTCTGGTGAGCAAGGCAGAATTGCTCTTCCTTTGAAGGTTCCTCCACTCTCACAATTTCACAAGAGCCAAGACTTGTTCAAATGAGGAACAACATACTTCCAATTGCTGTCGCTTTAGGCCCAACACAAATTATAATACCAGAGATTATGGATTAGAAGTTGACCTTGACTACAAGCTGACCTGAATTTTTTCTGCATAAAAATATGTCAACTTTGATCTTATTGATGTCCTCATCAAGGATGATTGGTGGGAGCAGAGCTTTCATTCAATTCAGTTAAACACACATTTTATGACCAATTTATGACCAGAGCTTCAGTGGAAAGGGCTCATCTAGAGGTATAACCATATGTTGGGCCCAATTAGATGATTGTTTTTTTTTTAACTTTAAAAGATTGACTTATGTGCCATAATGTATATTATAAACATTTCACTCTCAGAGGAGGTACAAAAACCTCACAGAAAGAAAACTCGTTTACCCTGACTGGAGGAAGCAAGGCTGGCACTCTGATTAAGTGGCATAGAGAAATACTACTTGCGTTAAGTACAAGGACTCTGGAAAGTTTTCTCCAGCCCTCCCCCTCAAGTGCCACCAACATTACCTTTCGGATCCAGTCCAACAAGCATTTATCAATTTATTCATTCTACCACTGTGGATATATTTCTTTGCTGACTACAAATACCCCTGAGAGGGTGTTAATATTGTCAGCCTTAACTAACCATATATACCTTAACATGAATGAATTTATTAGATCCTTTCCTGAGAGTAGGTTTTGAAAAGGGGCAGAGCATGAGACAGAGCCCATATTATTGCATTCATATCTAGGGAAGGACAAAAATGACCATGGATAAATAAAACAAAGTGATTTATAGCTCCAGACTTGGACCTTTTTTTTTTTTCTGTGAGTGAGGGGGAGGTAGGGAATTTCTGAAACTCTGAGACTTACAACTCAGGGAAGAATTATAGATTATCTCAGCATTCTAAAGTATCTATATCAGGGATCACGAAAGGATATTCTACAAGTAATGATTTTGAGGGCACCTGGGAGCATGTCATCTAAGAATTAGTTGAAGAAATTGGGAATGTTTAGCCAAGAGAAGACTAGGAGAATATATTAAGTGTCTTCAAATATTTGAAAGGTTGTTACTGGGAAGAAAAGCTAAAATTAATTCCTTAGGGATCCAATGGGTAGAAATTACAGGAAGACCTTTTTATGGCTCACTATGAAGAAGAACTTTCTAAAACTAGAACTATAACATAATGAAATGAGATGCTTCATTAGGTACTGAGTTCCTTGTTACTAGAGGTATTCAAGCAGAGGCTGAAATGATACTTCATGCATATTGTAGAGGGGATACTTGAGTTGGGTGAGAGGTCAGATTAAATGACATCTAAATTCCTTTCCAACTTTAAGAGTCTATGTTTCTATGAGCGTTTCTCCACTTCTGCCAAGGACAGATAGAAAAAAGAAGAGGAAATCAATGTAAGCTGTACTAGGAAAGATTTAGATGAACAATTTAGAACTCCTTGATTACAAGGCAAGACTACCTCAAAATGTGTTGCCAGGGCATGTTACAGAATTTTCTTCTCCAGAAAATTTTCTCTAGAATTCTCCTGGTAGAGAGAGAAGGAAGAGGGATATGTATTTGTATACTTCTGTGTGTGTGTGTGTGTGTGTGCGCGTGTGTGTGTGTGTGTATGAACTAAATGACTTTTGGGGGCCACTTTCCAGTCCCATAACTCTTACTGATCTCCACTTTCTCCCCTTTCTTTCTATTTAAGCTACTTTCTGATTATAGTACTTTCTTTCTCTTTCAATCATTTTATTGCCTCAAATGTAATTGGTTGTGTTCTAAGAAAGTTTTTTCAGCTGCCTGAGTTTACTTTCCTGGGAACTATTCTGCATTTGGGAAGTGGTGGACAATCAAAAATAGGCAGAGAGGAGCGAGAGCTAAGCTGGGAGAAGGAGAGAAAGAATAGATGTGTGTGGCGGGGGTGGGGAGGGAAAAGGGATATAATAGGTCTCTTTGGAATGTGGAAATGTGTGTATGTAAGGGACCTGTTAACTCATGTCTAAAATAGTATAACACCCCTAGCATGGTTGGGCAAGTACAGTAGCAGAATGAGAAAAAAAAAAACCTTTAGGGAATGTCGGAGAATATTTTGGAATAGCATAACTTCCCACTCCATGGTCTCTTTCCTCTCTTTTGCTGATGCTGGCTGGATATAGTTTTCTGGTGTTGAGTTTACTCTGCTCCCTATGCTGTTTTTCAGAAAGGAGGTAGAAGGCACTACAAAGGGAGAAAATTCTACTGTTTGTGGTCAAACAGTATCCAGGATGTCATTATTCTAGTCTCCCTTAAATCATTGCTCCAAAATGTTTGGGATGGTTTCTCTTTGGAAATCCTATTTAACACCCCCAACCTTCCTGCCTCTGCTTTCCCATCCCCCTTTCCCACTTTATGGAAGTTATGGTGATTATTCAGCAACACTAAAGACAGCTTCCCCCAACCATTTGAAACAAAGCAGTAAAATTCTTTGGTACCTAAGTTTACACCCTTCTGTTTATTCCTCTCTCTACAATGAAATCTCTTCAGTCTGGAATTTCACATCTATCTTATAATGTCACTGTTGGCTTACTCTCATTTACTAGCTTTTTTTGGGGGGGGGCATCAATTACACCTTCTCCAATTGGGCTTGCTGGGGGAGGAAGATTTTTCAAAGTAATACTAATTTTCAAAAACTTCAATAATCAAATGATTATTTGGTAAAATCCAGTTGCACTTAAGTTTCCTCCTTCAATGGAGCTAGTTTGAAAAAAAAGAATAGTTATCTTCCATAGAGAGGTCAAACACTGTGAATGTATGTGGCAGTCTTATATTTTTAACAGTATGCTTTAATTTGTCTCTGGATTGGTAAGAAAAATAACATATTTCACTGACAGCCTTTTAACTGAAAGATATGGACAGTCCCCCAAGTAAGATTATTTGTCTAACTGACTTTCAGATTTAGACTTTAGTGACATTTCAGTAGAATGTAAGCTCCTTGAGGGCAAGAACTATTTTTTTCATCTTTGCATCCCTACCATCTAGCACAATGCCTATGGTAATAGGGACTTAAGAAATACTTGTTGAATTGAATTTCAAATATTTTCTTGTTACACTTAAAGGGAGCCTTACTTACCTCAATTTTATGTAACTTGGGGCTCAAGCCTGATTGGTGTGCATATACACACATACATATATACATATATAATACATATATATATATTTATATATACATACCTGCATACATATGTATGTGTGTTTTCTCCTCATTGTATAAGTACTTGATGTTCTGCACCTTTATGAGGGACAGAGTTGGTGAGAGCTGGGGAGAGACAGATTCTAGACTTCTGGCTTTTGGCTTTATGTGAGGATGCATTTGGTTCTAGCTTCTCTTCAGAGAGAGGTCCCTGGAGGGAAAGAAATAATTTGGGAAGAAGTTGACGTGGCAAGGAGTCAGCACCTTGAGTATGTCTTTATTCCCCGCTTGTCATGCTAGAGAGTTCAGGAAATATCCCCTTGGATGAGATCAAGGAGCTCTGTCTCTTGATTGAGTTGAGATATCTCATTCCCATTGGGAGGACTTATTTACTCTGTGTATTGTCTAAGATATTTTAATCTGTACAACAGCCCTGATTTCTGTTTGTTATCAGCTTTACTAAATGAGTTTGTTTGCTATTCACTATGTGTGATGGTCTTTGCTTTTCCATTTGGTGGGAAGTGAGATAAGTTTTTGAATATAGCTTGGGGCACTCCTTCCCAGGTAAGGAATAGTGACCAGGAAGGTGGCTTGAACCTAAAATGTATTTCCCCTAGACTAATAATATTTAGGGTACCTCTTGGAGGAGAGCAGAGTGGACAGCTTTGTGGCCTCAATCTCTTGCTTTCCTATGGGAAGGAATCAAAGTCTCCCTTTGAGAGGAAGGAGACTCTAGAAATTCACATCTCATGTGAGCTACATCTAGATAAACCCATAGGGATGCTACATTAACCACGTGGGCAACATACACCTTATATTTACATATACATATATATATATATTTATGTTACACACACATATATTTACATTTTGCATTTATCTTTGTAGTACTGTAGTTAATAACTAGGGTGACCATAGTGAAGTGATATCTCAGAGTATGGTGGCATTCATTAAGCGGTAGAATGAACATTGTTTATAGAATCAGAAAACCCGTGTTCAAAATGCAGTTCTGCCATTTACCACCTGTGTGTCTTTGGGCAAATCACTTTCCCTCTCTGAGCCTCAGTTTCTTCATTTATAAAATGAGGTGATTAGATTGAACTTCTTCACAAGTCTCTGCCAGCTCTAACCCTACGAACCTGTGAATGTTATTCATATTGCTTGGAACTTATGTGGGAGTTTATATGTGTGAAGTACTTCACTATTGTAGTTATTCAGTAGTTATTCCTCCTAAATCATCTCATGAGTTCATGATTATTGTGGTTCCCATTTTATAAAAGGTATTTTGTAGGCTAAATCTGACCTGCATGCAGAGGTCTCTGGGATGTTGCTTAGTACAAGTTCTAGGATGGAATTATATTTACATTGTTTATCATCTCATGGGAGAAATTTTTTTAAAATCCAGATATTTCTGAAAATATGAAAGTTGGGCATCATATGGACACTATTTGGATTTGTGAAGGAAGGTAAAAAGGAAACTTAAGGTACTTATCTAATAATTTGGGGATGGGAGGCTTGTACTACTGAGTAGTTTCTTTTCATTCTCATTTATTCTTTTATTCATTCAACAACATTTATCAAGTGCCTAGTACAGGGGTGGGGAACCTGCTGTATAGAGCAGTATTTTTTTAACTTCTTCAATTTAGAGTGCATTTTAAGTCCAATATAAGATCAATTACATGTAGGACACCGTAGATGAGCTTCAATGAACTGAGCTGACTGAAACTCATAGTCCCAGCTCAGTTTGCTCATTGGCTTCTAAGGTGGCTATTAAGAAAGTAGGCAGCTAGGTGATAAAGTGGATAGAGCACTGGGCTTGGAATCAGGAAGACCCATCTTCGTGAGTTCAAATCTGGCTCAGATATTTACTAGCTGTGTGACCCTGGGCAAGTCACTTAACTCTGTTTTTTTCAGTTCCTCATCTGTAAGGGGGAAATTTTTCTCTTCCCCTTCAGAGAGGTCCTACAATACTAAAAAGGTCCCATAATATCCAAGCATATTCTGTTATTGAGCCTATTTACACCCTCAATATGTTGAAGGCAAATACTCTTGGGGTCTTCTAGGCCTTATGCCATTATCCTGTCTAGGAGATGAACTCCACAAGATAAAGACACAATCTGTGTTGTTTGGGAGCAAGGGGATAGAGAGAGATTTAATGGGAATTCTCAGGAAGGAGGCAATTTGGGGTAGTAGATGGAATGTTGGACTTGGAATCAGGAAGACTTGATTTTGAATCTTGCCCTGGGCAAGTCTGTTAGTATCAATCTCCTCAGATGTAAAATGGGGAGAAAGCAATTAACACATAGGGTTCTTATGAGGATTAAATGAGCTAATACATGTGAAACTTAAAGTGCTCATTTTTATTGGGAGGCAGCAAAGTAGAGTAGAAAGGCTTTGGAGTTCAAAGATCTGGGTTCTAATCCTAATGGTGATATTACTGTGTGAGCTTGGGAAAACCTCCCTGGGCCTCAGTTTTCTCAACCATAAAATAAGGAGATTGGACTAGATGGTTTTTTGGATCCCTTCCAGCCTTAGTTCTGTGAGCAATGGTCAGTGGTACGTAGGGAGAATTCTTACAATATTAGCGTACAAATCCAATAGAAGTTGGCTGCTATCAAGCATATGGTTTATCAGGGAAAATTCTTAGCTTAGTACAATGGTACTACTTTGTAAAAATATATCTTGAATAATGACAATATAATCCTTAATAGTAACCCTAAAGTATGAGACATGAAATCATTTCTAGGAGGAGAATGGCTAAAGGTTGAAAAGGTTAGTCAATAAGCATTTATTAAGTGCCACTATGTGCCAGGTACTGTGCTAAGCACTGGAGTTATGAGAAAAGGCAAAAGATAGTTCCTGCCCCTGGGGACCCCACAATCTAAGGGGGAGTAATATGTAAATAACTATCTACAAACAAGATTTATACAGGATAAATTGGAAATAACTAACAGAGGGAAGGCAATAGTATTAATAATGGGAAGTAAGTCCGCCTTCACATGAAGTCATAAGGATTCCCCAATTTCTAGCAGACAGAGGAGAGATGAGAAAAGAAAAGAAAAAGACTACTGGTTGCTGCTTCATCCCCCAGCAAAGTCGGCTTCTATCTATGTCTATCATCACAGAAATTGAGGAGATGCCATCTCCCTACTGCTCCATCTCAAGAGGTGAAAAGCAGGATGAAGAGAGAACTCTGTCCCTCTGTTGAATTGAAAGGAAAAAAGAGTGAAGTCAGATGAGGGCAAGAGATTCCTGTTCTCCTGGTCAACCAGAAGAGAAAAAGAGAACAAAGTCAAAAGAAAGACCCTTGAAACCCTGGGTTCTGGAGGCCTGCTTGTTGCTGCTATTAAAGTGAGGTCACGTATTCCTCTTCTTGTTGTTCTTGCAAGGATACAAATCTTCATAAGAGTGGGAGCAAAGTCTCTAATCTTCCATATTCTGAGCTCTACCAGTGAAGAATATAGATAAAATTTAAAGGTAACACATAATACACTAGGAACCATAGTTGTTAATGAGTTATTGCCAAGGACATCTGTGCTGAGGACACCTGGTAGCAGTCCTCCCCTTTCCCACTGGCAGCTTAATGATATCCATCAACATGCTTACTACAGGCAAACTCCTAATATACCAGTAGGTGGATTAGTAACAACCCTGGATCAGGACATTCCAAAAAAAGACATGGGTTAGACTACTATAGAAGAGGGAAAATCCAGTGGTGAGGATGTTCATCTGACAGTGTACCCCTAAACTGTAGGTCCGTCATGCTTTTTCCTCACAATTGTCACAAATGCTGAGAAAGAGTGTTGTCAGCAACATTTGCCAAGATAGCCTTCATCCTAGCCAGGTGTAAATCAGCCTGAATTGGGGGTTATGGGAGTGAAGCCAAGACAAATCTCTTTATTCTGAGCCTAGGAACATGCGTTATTAGCACTCTCCTATATGATAAGGTGCGGGGAGGTGGGGGGGTTTGTTGGGAGTGGGTGGACAGGGGAGATAGTAAATAATAATAAGAACAATAATTTTCATTTATATGATACTTTAAGGTTTACAAAGTTCTTTGCATGTTATCTCATTGATAACCTTGTGAGATAGATGCTGTTATTATCTCCATTTTACAGATGAGGAAATGGCAGCTGAGACAAGTTAAAGGACTTGACCAAGTATCTGAAGCAGGATTCAAATTCAGGCCTTCCTCATTCCCAGTCCAAAGATCTATCTGCTACCCTATCTAGCTACCTAGATAGAACTGCATGTTATCTTTGGTTTGACAGGTCATGTATCTTTTGCATGGGGTTGGTCAGGGCCTGATTTTACTGCACAGTGAGCAGTAAGTGAAGTAGATTTCCCCCATGTACAAGCTGTTCTCTGTAAGTGAGTTAGTCACACATGTGGAAACTGCATTATGCCTTTTCAAGCATGTGGGTGCTATTCAGCCCAGAACTTTACTCCATGGTATTGGATGATCCAGGGGCCAGCTCAAGGTCCCTTTGTCCACAATAACTGCCTCTGACCTACCACAGCCTTTATATCCCCAAATGGTGACAAGTGGGGGCATAGAGATAATGACTGTGACCTGTAGCCCACATTGCCTATAAACTTGTTTTTATTATGTTTTGTTGGTCTCTTCAGAGGTTTCTGGCCTGGGGGTCCCTGCTAGAACGCTTTCGCAATGATGGTCAGAGCCCTGGGAAACATAAATTTGCCAAGCAGTCCTTTTCCCTTTTTCACATTCCACTCTAGATGCCTGCTGAATGCTTCTATCACCTCAGGTCTGCTTAGCTTCTCTGGTTTCCTCAGTTGTAAAAGGAGCATTTGGACTATGTGACCTTTAAGTTTCCAGCCTTATGATTTGTAAACCTTGGCTTAGGAGTCTCATGCATTCTCCTTCCCCTGTGCCTATGCTTTCACACCACAGGTCTAGGTGCCATGCTCATCAAAGCACATTGGCATCTAGGTGGTGCAGTGCATAGAGTGCTGGGCCTGGAGTCAGGAAGATTGGTGTCCAAATCCAGCCTCAGATACTTACTAACTGGGTGATCTTAACCTCTGTCTCGCTCAGTTTTCTAAACTCTAACATGGAGATGCTAATACCAACTAGGGTTGTTGTGTAGATCAAATGAGTCAATAGTTGTAAACACTTAGCACAGTCCCTGGAACATAGTAGGCACTATACACACACACAGATACACACGTTATTATTATTACTAGTACTCCTTGTCCTGCATCTCATCCCTTAATGGTCCAATTGAATTCAATAAACATTTATTAATTTGCTACTATGTGCCAGGAACTATGCCAAGACAAAGAAGACATGATCTGTGCTTCTTGGTTTACAATTCAGTGGGGGAGCTAAGACGTATATGCAAAAAAGTCATAATAAGAAATAGAATATAATAAATGTTTAAGGGAAAAGAGACGCAAAGGGTTCCAAGAAGTCCAGGCAGAAAGAAATCACTCTGGAGGGTGCCAGGAGGATGGAGGAAAGATCGTATTGGAGATGGTCCTTGAATAATGACTAGAATTTCCAGAGGCAGAGATGGGAGGGAGCACATTCCAGGCACAGAGGATAGCAAGAATCAAGGCATGGAGGCAAATGATAGGTGATCTAATAAATTAATCTGTGTGGCTGCTCTTCCTAATGGGAGAGAGTGAGAAGGCCTGCTCCCAGATATCCCAAGCTTCTTTTCCCTGGGGAATTCTGGAGACAATGTCTTCTCTTTTGTTGTCTGACCTGTTAATGGTTATAATGGTGAGAATTCCAGGCTGCTAGGATTAGATATTTTAGGCAGGTGATAATATCGGCTTGTGTGTTAGGGGCCATCATGTGGATAACCGCCAGTGTTTTCAATGGGTAGGTCTGGCCTTTGATAGTGACTTTTCTGCCCAAATCCTAATTCCTGGGAGAATTTTTTTTTTAACCAAATTTCTGTTGATTGGGTAATACTCATTCATATGGACTTTAAGCTTTGCAGAGCCCATACATTATTACATTTGAGCCTCACAACAACTCTGTGAGGTAGAAACAATAGCTATTATTATGCTTAATAGATGAGAAATCTGCATCATAGAGGGGATAAATGACTTGTTAGAGTCATACAGCTAATAAGCATCAGAGACAGGAATTGAATTCAAGTTGCTGCCATCTCCCATGCCCCTATGCTCCCAACTCCAAGAAGAGCATCCTTTCTACTAACAAAACAGTGAGATGTGGTAAAGATAAATGAAGTCTTTGAAGTCTTAGCAAGAAAGATATTGCCTGAGCCCAAGGTATTATTATTTTTATTAATAATCAAATTATTTTCTTTTATCATTTAAATAAAATGTGCAGTTATAAGAAGAAATAATATATACAAATTATACATTAAAAAAAAGATTTGTGGCTTCTGTGTAATTTGGCCTAAACTCTCATTGTGTAGGTGAAAATTCAAAATAAAATTTTTACTACTTCAGCCTCATATTTTATTTTCCACATTTTGCCTCTGTGAACAATAATACATTTTAAGCTTATGGTTACAAGCATTAATGCTGTGAATTGGAAATTACAGCATACCTCATTGCATAGCTCATTAGTTGTTTCCACTTATTTGACAATTAGAAGATAGAAAGGTCCATTTCCTGACTAAAAATCAAAGTATTATTGAGTCAGGTTCAAAGAAAGGATGATGATATCAGCAACTAGCCCTAGAATCATAGATTTAGAGCTGGAAGGGAAGTGAGAGGCCTTCTAGCCCAGCTAGGTCATTTTACAGCTGAGGAAACTGATGCCTGCCAGGTTAAGTAACTTGCACAAGGGGATTTGTTGCCTATAGAGTCAGTTACAAACACCCATGGGTATTGCTAAATTATTGGTTATGTTAGGGACTGGTCAACTCCATTATTATTTTGGACAGTGGTTCGTGAAAAATGCTGTGTTGAAGAGGATTTGCTTCTAGAGATTTTCAGGAAAGCAGCCAATTCACATTGCTTATCCTGTGAGATCATTCCTGGCTGGTGATATGCCCTCTCTTTGGAAGAAATTGGGAGTGAAGAGGAAATATGTACATATGTGTATACATCTATATGTAATGCATATGTAATAAGTATTTGTATGCACTTATATGTTCTACACAATTCCTGCCATTCAGCTCTATTACAGGTCATTTTGGGAAATCAACTTATTTATAAACTCACAAATCTCCCAGTTAGACCTGTTTGGTTCAGCCCTTACAGCCTAGACAGTGAAGATAGATGGACACATTCCATCAGATTGTTTCTTCACTTCATAAATGAGCTTTTGACAGAATAATGTCTGGCCTTCACCTGTAGGGCAGAGATCTTTTACTCCCTTCTTGGCCAAATCAAACTTAGCAGCTGTTCTGACATTTAGGAAACTATTATAGAGATTCATTCCTTGCTCTTCCTTCCCACAGAGTTGTCTTCAATGGAGGGCTCTTCTCACTGTGACTGGGTGCCTTTGAAAGAATTGTTCTAATTCTTGTTACACCCTGCCACACCTCCAGCTATTGAGGATGCTTGATTTGGGGTTCCCTGCTGCCTTTAAACCTTGCCAAACGTACATGAAGGCATCACACTGAGCCCTGGGGTGGAGATAAAGCCTCACCATTACTCAACAGTGACCCACTTGGCAAACCCAGGAGTAATATGAATGGGTTCAAAGGGCTTCTTGTGGGCTCTTGAGCTCACCACAGAGACCTCCCTTGCTTGCACCAAGTTACCATATAGTGCTACCAGGTGACCAACCATCATAAACACTGTGGTAACAGGACTATTACCTGCAGCTCTTTGACTCACAGCTGGAACATGGCTTACCAGCTGTTTAACAAACAACATGCTGATATGGCCTGGCCTGTGAAAGGTGTAAGGTGTAAAGTTGAGAAAAACAAGGGTGGATCAATCTCCGCCTCTTCCCCGCCCTTGAGAAAATGATCCCAAGGTAAATGTCTTCTTTCTTTCTCTCTAAAACACACACACACACATTAGGATATTATTCTGCCCAAAGAGCTACTTGTGGGAGCTTTTGCTTTATTACTCAATATTAATAACATTAACTTTGAACTTTAATTCTGAAAACCACAGAATTTAAAAAATGCTGAAAAGAGCTGACGTGGGTGTTCTTTGCCTTCTTTCAAAGGAATTGTTTTTTTGTAATTACGGGAGCCTGGTGAATTTGAACTGTCCCTCATAGTCAACCAGTCAACGGGGAGGGTGTTATGAGATAGCCTAGCAAAGTGCATTAATCATATTAAAATTAATTAACAATGGAAAAGTTTCAGCGCATTCCTAAAGCCCTCTTTTTTTTTTTTCTTCCAAAGTAGCTGGGACTCTCTTCTGGTTTCCTGAGTGCAAGCAAATGCCTGACACATGGTCGAAGCCAAATTCCAAAATGTAGCAAAACAGGGCCTGCATATTTGGCAGGAATTTCAACCAGCCCAGGTCAATGTCTGAGAGCAGGGAAGAGGCTCCACTCTGATGCTGGGCTAGGAAACTGACAAGAGGAAAACATGAGAAACAAGGAACAACATTCAGGGCCCAGCTCACCAGAGGAGAATGTTGGGAGCAGCTCTGGACACACCTCCTGGGTCGGATAGTTGATGTTTGCAATGTTTTTTTTGGGGGGGGGGGGGGGGGTGGGGGGGGGGGGGGGGAGTGGGGGAGGGGGGTAGGGGAGGCTAATGGTGAAAAAGAAGAGAGGTCCTAAATACATTGTTCTAAATGAAATTGACTTATCCCTTCTAAGTCTCTCACCTTGCAAATCACCCCCACTTAGCCCCTTCTTACTTGTTAACTCCACCCCCTTCTGCCAACCTTTTCAATCATCCTCTACTTCATTTCAGAATGGCCTTCAGAACAAAGCAGCATTTTCCAGCCTTTCTCACTAAAAGTTCTCCCCCCCATCTTTTTTTTTTTTAAAGAGGCAGTATGGGGGTAATTTTCTCTTTTATTTGTTTTCCTGTCATCTTCTCCTGTGAAGTTGTCATTGTTTGGGATTTGATGGATATTCCTTGAGAGATACCATCATATCGCTTGTTATTGTAACACTTATTGGTGATAAAGTTCAGGCTAAAAATTAAGCAGCTGCAATGTTGCAGCACAAATTAGTTTAATGTAAGCAGTCAGGAGCAGCTGTCTGGCTCAGGCCTCGAATTTAGCAGTGGGGGAAGGGTTTTGTGACGCTGACAGTGTTTTTTTCCTCTACATAAACATTTTTGGCTGTTGCAGCTTTTGTGCTGATCATGTGACAGTGTCCCTAGGCAGATAATTTATTTCTGTAGCTTTCATGAGCAATCATTAACCTTCAGACACTGAGTTTGCTTTCTGCTTTTGTGGCATTTGGGTTTTTTTTTTTCCCTTTTTTTGGTATACTAACTAGTTTAATTCAGAAAGTGTCGGAAGAAAATTACAACCAATTTATAATGGATTGCAATGCATAATACTTATGTTTCTATTAAAACAGACCTTGCTTACAAGACCATTTCCATGGCATAGCTTGTGTTCATGGATCGGAATAATTATCTTCAGTGATGTAAGTGCAGCTGTCATCACGACACTCCCTCCCTTCGTGTCCCCTTCTGATTGTATGGGACTGTCTGGATCTGGATTTGCAGAAACTTTGGGGCTCCGGGTTCAGCTACTGCTTCCCCTGCACCACCCGGCTTCTTCCTCCCCCCAACTCTAGGAGCTCAGAACCCTGAAAACTTTGAAAGGCCCCACGGACTGGTCTTCTGGAGAGAGTGCACTGGGTTCTTTGTTTTCCCCCAAGCCCCTTATCCTTCAGTAACTGATACAGAATAATAATTGGCTAGGCATTTTACATACGTTATCTCACTCAAGCCTGGTCACCATACTGTGAAGTAAGTGCTGCAGGTATTATTATCTCCCTTAGGCCCAAGAATTAAATGAGGCTGCAGAGGTTAAGTTTTCATGCTTGATTTAAGCAGCTTAATAAATGTTGGAGGTAGGATTCGAATCCAGTTCTTGAATCCAAGGCCAGCACTCACCACGTACAGGGGTGGTGACCATTTACCGTTAAAACAAACAAACAAACAAACAAACAAACAAAAAAAAAACCCAGGGGCTATTAGGTCTCAGGATAAAAGAAAAGGGAAGTCACAATCAATGTGCTGCATAATTCAGTGAGGAAAGAAAATGCAGTAAACTATATCATTTGTGTCATCTACTAATCATGCCTTCATTATTTTCCAGATCTCTCTGCTACTCCCCCTTCCCCCCTCCACTCCATTTGTGTTACCCAGCCCTTTCAGCTAACCAGTCATTGAAGAGTCGAATGCGAAGGGTCACTTTTTGGTGTCTATCATACATGATATCTTTACGCGCTTTCAGAATGCCGATTATCTTGTGGGTATTGTGCAGGCCTGGTTAGTTATTCATTTATTCATCCTTCCATGGTGGGGGTGTTGGTGGAGAAGCACTTAGGGCCACTTGCATTGAGAGATTTGACAAAAAGTACTTATGAGCCCTACGGCATTGTGGCAGATAGTATACTATCACACAATGGGAGGAAAAGGGACCTGTCCTTTCTCATTCATTTAAAACATTTCAATAAAGAGAGATGATCTTAATTGATCCTAATATTTCAGAGGGATAGATGGATGGGTTTTAGAATGTCATCTGAAACTGAAATGCAGGCAGCAGCTGAAAACATGGACTAAATTAATATTGATACTATTTAAGCTTGGGGGGTTTTGTTGTTTGTTTAAACGCCAAGAGAATGACAGGCTCTGTACATCAGGAAGGGACCAGTTTAGAGTGGGCAGGCCAAATGTTTCAGAAGGAGATCGATAGAGTTGAACTTGATATGGTTGGAAAACCGAGTTTTCCAAAGAGAGCTCCATCCCTTCTTCTGGGGCCTATCTTCTACTGCAGGGTGCTACTCCTATTAGATTCTATCACCACGTCTCCCTCCAACCTTCCTCACCTCAGTCTTTCCCTAACGATTGCCCAGCTTGAACGTACCCCGTCAGAACAGCCTTCCCATTACTCTTGCTCAGCTGAATTGTTCAGATGCCAGGATTTCTAGCTACAGCTCTGATAAATACAACAGTGATAATGGTAGCTCTTTATCCAAGCACAGGGTGTATTGACATACTGTGATGGAAATGATCATGGCACCCTATGCATTAATGAATCAACCAGCATTTATTAAACTCCTACTATGTGCCAGGCATTATGCTAAGTGCTGGGGATACAAAGACAAAAATGAAACAGTCCCTACCCTCAAGGAGCTTATATTCTAATACATAAAAAACTAAGTAAATGAAGAAAACATACAAAATAAATACAGGATAACTTTGGGAGGGAGGGTACTAACTGTTGGGGGTTGGGGGAGGATCAGGAAAGCCTACATGTAAAATGTGGCATTTGAGCCAAGTTTTGAAGGAAACCAGGGATTCCAAAAGGCTAAGGTGAAGCAGGAAAGCATTCCAGGCTTGAGTAAGTCACTAATTCTCTGCTACCACAACTCAAGTTTGTAGAAGGGAGTTAGTTCTTCGAAGACAGTGATTCTGGATTTTAGACTTTGATGATTACTCCCCTTCTCCTTCTGAGGTATCTCTTTTTTTTCCACCTTGCCACCAGAATCCAAAATTCCAGAATTATTTATACATCTGGACCACAGTGGATCCAGATGCATACAACTAAACTTTATTACAGTGTGAGGTAATTTTAGAGTACAAACTTTATACCTCAGTATACAAGAAATTTGTGATCAGATATTGGACCAGCTGTGTGACCAAGTCACAACCTCGCTGTTTCCTCACTTATAAAAATGTTGGAGCTACCGTAAAAAGTTGTTTTAAGGATTACATGAGACAATGAGAAATGCCTGTTAAGTTTGAAGCTGTAGAATAACTTTCAGCTTTTTATTAGTATTTCTTTGGTGTTCTCTGATACATTTTTACAAAGACATTCTACCACTTTCTTCAATCTAGACAATCAACAAAACAAATCAAGCCCTGATTTGGAGTGTTTGTTGATTTCCAGGGTGTAAATACATTAAAAATTTAACATTAAGTTGCTGAGCTGGTAGAGCTTTCTCTGGCACCCCTGGACCAAAGATACTTCTATTAGACTTGAACTTGGGTCCTTTTAGATAACCTACTCTACTTCAACTTTCCCACTCAAGGACAAAGCATTGTCTTCAGTGTCCTTTTGATTTCTTTTTGGTTTCCAGATCTACCTTTTTTTTTTTTTTAAAACTCTGGTCTAAATTGATATCTCCTTATCTATTTTCTTTATCAACTGATCCCAGGTTATCTCTGGGCACTGCCCTCAAAGTATCATAGT
>NW_020948910.1:9586198-9768844 GCF_900497805.2 Vombatus ursinus | reverse complement strand
TTCCTTTACCTCCTTCCCAATCCTTATTTATAGGTTCATTGGGCATTTCCAAAGACTATTCTTTTATTCATCTGTGCTCTGGGATCAGTGTATTCTTGATTTCCTGCATCCCTATCTGATCCTTGGCTAGAAAGGTTCTGTTGGGCTATTTATCCCAGTCATTTTCTCTGGATCAGCATACCCTTACTTCTCTCCATCTAATATCCTTCTTCCAGTTTTCTCTCCGATGTCCCCTTAGCATTTTGAGATGTTACCTCACTAGTATCACTTGTTCACCTTCGACATCTGTAAAAGTTCAGTTCTCATATGCATGCTTTAAAAAAATTCAGTTTTAGGGATTCATAACATATACACACATTTATGTATTATACGTATGCATATGTGTGTATGTGCACCAACACACACCGATAGAATGTTACCTCTTTGAAAGCAGGAATTGTTTTTTTGGGCACTGCATTTATCAGTGTTTCTTATGTATAGCAAATGTCTAATAAATGCCTGTTGGGTAGAATTGAATTTATCTAGCATTTATCAAGCACCTGCTGTGTACAAGGCACACAGAGAAATAATTTCTGCCCTCGAGGAAATTGTAGTTCAATGAGAGAGTAGGAACATACTGTTGAGAAGAGAGACAACTAACAATAAGAGAGACAACTAACAATAAGAGGTAACATAAACTAAATGCCAAGTGAGTGATGCAGACAACAAGAGCTGGAGGAGTTTGGAGGAGAATAGTAACTCATATTTTAATAGACTTGAAGAGTTACAAAGGAGAGTGTTGGATTTATAGTTGGAGGATATAGATTTAGAGTCAAGTTCTGCTTATTACCTGTACATCCTTGGGCAAGTAAGTCAATGTTGGTGAATCCTGGTTTCTTCATTTTAGAGGTATGGCTAGATGAGCTCTAAGGCCCATTTCAATAATAAAGCTACAATTCTATAACAATTCAATGAGGGAAGGAGAGCCTGGCTCCATGGTCTCATAGAATTAGAGCTAGAAGCATTTCATGTGAAGTTCTCCCCAGTTCTGAGGGCAGTAGGATTTGGTACAGGTCAGGCAGCTCTCCATGAGGGGAATGGAGTGTTAAGTCATTGATAAAGGCTCAAACCTTATAATGTTGCAGGAGGCAGAAGATAGGCTGTGAGGAAAGGATGGGTAGATTGGAATATTTGCAGATGAGTGTAAGGAAATTCTTGAGCCTCCATTCTTTTGTCTTCTTTCTCAACAGGAAAATAGGCATATATTACATATCATTGTGCCCAGAGCCACAACTAGTAATAATGGAGTCTGGGCTAGCATTGCAAAATATGCCCCTGGATGAGCATCATGAATGGCATTCCCAAATCATTGAGGCCAGGGATCAGGAGAGAGAACTCAGGGAGGGACCTCAGGTCTTAAGGTAGGATGAGGGGAAACAGAGACTACATGATATTGAAAAGCCACTACAAAGAAAGTCACAGGCGGAAGGATCAGGGAAGTACTGAATCGAAGAGGAAATTACTTGAGATATGGGGGAAAGGGCTTTTCTGATAGCTTCTTATTTTGACTAATTATGCTTTTTGTCTAGGAGCTAGGCTCAAATATTGCTACTTGTTGAAGTAATAAAGGGGCTTTAGCACCCTCTAACTTTTGACAACCTAGAACAAAGCCCCAATTACCCCATTTTAGTTATGGCTTTGCTTGTTCACAATCCCAAGTTCCTCTCTGTTCCACTTGAATTCATGTGTCACCTCTTGTAAATCAGGGATCAGGGATTGTGGATCCTGCTATTCTCTTCTCTGTTATGAGATCCAAAACTTTGTTTTTGTTTCAAGGTCTACTCTCTATATCCTACAATTAGTTTATCCTGACACTCTAGAACTCTATTCCCTTCTGACTCTGGCTACCCTTCCTCTATTGTAGTTCTGTTGCTACTGACTCAATTTAACAAGTCAACTATCAGTTAGTCAGCTAGTATTTAGCACCCACAATGTATCAGGCACTGTGCTAAGCAGTGGGGATACAAAGAAAAACAAAAGACATTCTCTGCTCTCAAGGAGTTTACAATCTAATGTTAAACTAATAGTTAAACTAATTTAAGCTTTGTTTAATAAAAAATAAATATGCATTAATTGTTTAACCTGATAAATTTCTTTTTTTCTTTTTTAAATTTATTTTGATTTATCAATAATCACTTCCATATGCTTTTGAGTTTAAAATTTTTCTCCCTCTTCCTCCCCACCACCCTCCCCAAGACTGTTTAACTTGATAAATTTCAAGAAAAGAAAATTTTCATAATAAAATGCCCTTGTAAAAAAGGTGACAAAAGATATAGACTTGCATATTGGAAAAGAAATCACATAATTTCAATAATGGAAGAGACTGTAGAGGCCAATTTATCTAATTTGTTCCTTTTTAGAAATCTCTTCTATAATATCCACAACATGTGGTTATTCAATCTTTCCTTGAATGCTTCTAGTCCAGGGGTGTGCTGGAGTCTTTTAGAACCAGCTTGGGAGAGCCAATTGTTAAATTTTCACTGTAAGTATTTATACCTCAGAAATTGGCAAATGTTACAAATGAGGGCTTGATTTATTGTTTTGTTGATTGTCTAGATTTAAGAAAATAAGGGAGAAAATGTTAATAATGTAGATTAAACTTAAAAGTGTATCTTGTGAACATTTTGCCCCCTGGGGAGTTGGGTGTTAAACATTTACCAACATATCCCTAGGGAGAAACTGCTCCTCCCCAAACAACCTATTCTATTTTATATGGCTCCATTATTAAGATGGGGGTAGATAGGTGGCTCAGTGGGTAGAATATGAGGCCTGAAGTCAGGAAGACTCATCTTCCTGAGTCCAATATCTGACTTCAGATACTTGCCAGCTGTGTGACCCTGGGCAAGTCTTAACCCTGTTTGTCTCAGTTCCTTATCTCTAAAATGATTTGGAGAAGGGAGTGGCAAATTTTTGCTAAGAAAATCTCAAGTGGGGTCATGAAGAATCAGACATGACTGAAATGACTGAACTATGACAAATTATTAAGACTTTTTCCTCTTAGCTTATAACTGCTTCTTTGCAACTTATGTCTAAGCACCAGGCTTGGAACCAGATAATCTAGGTTCAAATCATGGTTCTGGTCATAGCTGTGTGACTTCAAAGAGATCACTCAGCTTCTCTGAGGTTGTTTCTTCTATAAAATGGAAACCATAATTCTTGCACCTTCTACCTCAAAGGACTGCTATAAGGATTAAGGGAGAAAATGAGAAAGCAGTGTGGTTTAGTAGAATGAAGAGAGGCTCCAAAGTCTGATGACCTAGGTTCAAACACCCCATCTCTGATACTCTGATCATAAGAAAGTGATTTAATCTTCTTGACCTCAGTTTCCTCATTTGTAAAAATCGATGGTTGGTCTAGATGGTCTCTGAGTTCCCTTCCAGATGCTGATCTCTCATCTTATGTTTGTCAAGCCCTTTTTATCATAAAGTCCATAGAACGCAGTCATTAACAAAATAATATTATGCATTGCTATCTAGTTTAACCATTGGAGGAAACTGAGGCACAAGGCGGTTAGGCAAATTCCAAAGCTTTCAGAACACTAGTACCATGTCATTGGTCACAAGCTAGTGTTGTCGTGGAATGCTTGGGGCACTTGAAAATGCTTTTCATGTTACAATGGAAACCCAAATTATTTGGACTCTTTGGAAGGTTTGGACCTGCAGAAGGAGAGATGTCAGCCTTGGGAAATGGACTTGATAATACCTTGCATGATTTAACACCAGCTGGAGAGTGGATCCACTCTTTCCCATTGTGATGCTTGGGTTAACTGAATGACTCCATTTGAAAGGCACCGCTGTGCTGTTATACCCCAGTGGCAGGGAGCAAGTCTATTGTTCTATATCCCAGAGAACACCAGGAAGAGGCTGAGGATGCCCCATTTGGAATCACAAAGTTTCGTTATGGTACCAGAAGCACACAAAGAGCTGAAAATCTGTTGCATGTGCAACAATTTCTGCATCACAACCGCCTGCCCTCTTGGATACAAATGCTTTGAAAGCATGAAATGAAGCATGAATCGAAATAAAAATTGTTTTTGAAATAAAGATGAGACAACACCCCAGCTGAGTGTGATGGGACTGATACTGTACAATGCAGACGGTTGGTTGTTCATAGTTTCACTCTAAGTGGAAGGAAGGAAGCCAGAGAGGAAATCTAACTGTTGTAAATGAAAGTAATATAATCTGCTATCACCAAAACATAATCAATAACTTGGAATAGAAAGTGCCAAAATTCTAATGGCTTGAGAGTTCCACTAGATTTTGCTGGTTTTTAGGGTAAAATGTTCTATAATACATCATAGTCTGAATGTCTGATTTTTGGCTGTTCAAAAGGCATCTCTTATTAGGAAGGACTTTATTTCCAGTACATAAAATTCCTCTTTTTGTTTGGATGCTATAGGATGGCCATAGCAACATTTTAATTAAGCTCCAATCATATTGAATTAAGGGAGGCTGTTTGATCTAGCGGATAACCCTGGCAGGAGACCTGGCTGCTAGTCTTGGTGTTGCCATGGATTTGCTGGGTGACCTTGGATGAGTCAACTCATTTTTCTGTGCCTATTTTTCCCCTATAAAATAGAGAAAGTAGTATCTGTTCTGTCCGATTACTTTGTAAGTGTATTAAGAATATTAATCTTGTCTAGAGATTCTTGAACTCTCCAGAAGAACACTGCATAAACATGTGATGTTTCCTTTACTTGGTGCAGGGAAGACGACAGCCCTAGACCTGAGTTAGAATATCTGGGTTTGAATACTGATTCCGTAATTACTATTTTTGTGACGTTGGACAAATCACAAAACTCTGAATTTCAGCAAGGATTCTAGAGACTATCTAATCCAAGTCCTTCATTTTACAGATGAGAAAACTGAGGTCCAGACAGGCCTTGTGCTTTGCCCAAGGTTACACTAGTGACAAAACCAGGATTAATAATGACTACGATAGCCAGCATTTATGTAAGGTTTAAAAAGCACCATATATATGTTGTCTCTCTTAATTCTCACACCAACCCTGAGAGGTAGTTGCTATTATTATCCTCATTTTACAGATGGGGAAACTGAAGATAAGTGAAGTTAAGTTCCTTGCTTAGGGTCACATAGCTGAATCAGGATTTAAATTCAGGTCTTCTTAATTCCAAGTCCTCTATACTCTGCTGCATAGGGGTCAACCCAATGTCTTCTGACTCCAAATCCATCACCCTTTCTACTACCCAAAACTTGTACCTCACAGAGCTGGTATGAGGAAAATACCTTGTAAGCCATAAAGTGCTACATAAGTGTGAACTATTATTTCTAAATATTTTCCCAGGTCCATGCCACGGATATTTTGGGGGCTATACTTAGCACTGTACTGAGCAAGCAAAAATGTAGTCACTTACTACAGAATGGTAACAGATTTAGAATCAAGGGGCTAGGGCTCACATACTTATTACCACTTATTACCCGTATGACCTTGAGAGGATCTCTTCATTCTCCAGTCCTCAGTTTTCTTGTCTATTAAAGAAAGGGATTGGGCTAGTTGACTCCTGAGGTCCCTTTTAAATTTATGATTCTGTGATCCTATGAATTCTGGGATTATTTGTCATTGTAAAGTGTAGCTAAAACATTTTGTTAAACAGTTGCTAGGAACTCCTCTGCCATTGGGAGAGCTGACATACTTGGGTTCAATATTGCTGATTGGTTTTAGGAAAACATGACACTAGATCAAATGGTATTATAGATGACTTCCATAGGAAGTAGGGGGCACTCATCTGAAAGGAATTCCAAGTGATGTTTTTCAGTTTTATAGTGGTGTTTGATTATAACACATTAATGATGTCCAGTATCATGACTTTGTTAAATTATAATAGCTAGCGTTTATATGGCATTTTAAGGTTGGTAAAGCACTGTTCATATACTATCTCTTTTGATCCACACAACAACCTTGTAAAGAAAGTGTTATCTCCATTTTATGAATGAGGAAACTGAGGCTGAGAGGGTAAGCAACTTCCTCAGGGCGAATTTTGAATTCAGCTCTTCCTGACTCCAAATCCAGTGCTCTATCTACTGTGCCACCTAGAGGCCATAAAAGATTCTCACTAGCAAAGAGGAGGATCTCTGTTTTACTCCCAGCAGTTCAAGAAGTGGAGTGATGTAGAGGAAAGGTTCTAAACTTGGAATCAGGAGAACTGGACTCTAACCTGAGGCTTGACTCTTTAGCTATGTAAGCCTAGGCTACTTACTTAACTATTTGAGCCTTAGTTTCCTTATCTGTAAAATGGGGATTATTACACTTGCACTCCTCACAGGATTGTTAGGAAAACATTTTACAAACCGTGAAGTGCTGATGTATGTGATTTATTATTAATGTGTCTTTTCAATTGTTAATGTGAGATTATTAGCTCAGTGAGGGGGATGCAATAATAATAATATCATACTTTATGGCTTATAAAATAGCCTTTTCTTCACAATAACCCTCTGAATTGGGAAGTAAAAATATTTATTTTTTATTTTTTTATTTTAGTACAAATATTATTACCTCTATTTGATAGATGGAAAACTTGCAGAAGGTTGTCCATAAAGTGAGCTCCCTGGTAACCGTTGTCTGTTGGAAACTTTCTGAGTTCCTTCTAGTCTCTTCTTCCTCTTAGTCCCCCCCCCCCCCAATTCCTCTTAGTCCCCCACCCCAATTCCTCTTAGACAATTATAACTTTCTGCTTTCCCGTCTGAATTCTGATACCTGCTGCCTTCCTTGCTCCTCTGCCTCTGTAAAGGGTCAATATTTGACCAGAGAAACACTTGGCACCTGAGCTGGTTGCTCCAGTCTGGAGAAACCTTTCACTGCAAACAGAAGGAAGGGCTATGGAATAGGAAAAGGGGTTGGGCCATGTAGCAGCATAGCTGATTCAGACAGAAGCACTGCAGAATGTCCTATCCGGACACAGGATCACAAGTAAAATCCTACAAGAATGATCAGAATGGTATCTCATTTCATGCCAAAGAGCTTTTTGAAGAGCCTGATTTTTAAAGTCAAAACACACTGGAAATTCAGAGAGGAAAATTACCATTACATAGTTTTACTAATTGTAGTCACAGTTCAAAGCCTCTAACATCTATGTATTTGATGAGACTTACATTGAGAAAACTAGGCCACGTGCATGTTGATCAATAGGATGTGCTTAACTTAGGAGAGAATTTTTTTATGCAGGGCTCAAGAAACAATAAATTTCATTTAAAAAAATTTGTATTGAAAATCTTTCAGTTAAATAACTGGATACTTGAATGGACCTATAATCTTATTTAAGTCACTACTTCAACAGTGCAAATTGCATCTTCTTTCATCCATTCACATCTTCTTATCTTATAAGATTCTTGTCTATGTCCTTACCAGAATCCTCAGCAAGAGACAACCCAATGTACTGGGAGCCTTACTTTAGACTTCTGGACATTGCATGATATAAATGAAGCATCCTTCAAATGTCCATCAGTTATCCCTCATTTTCACTGTATACTCAGCCCACCACCTTTCCCAGCATGCATCTCTTATTGGCATGCTTTACCCAGTTTAATTTTCACAAATTTTCCTTAATAATATGTTACAGCTCACTTGTGTCACCCACCATGAATGTCTCCATTGCTCTTTGGGTAATCCACAGCTTTAACTCTTCAAAGGATTGGTGTTCAGTGATACAACATCAACAGAAGAATATTGATGTTAAAAATAGGTTTTTGCTGTGAAGATCAAATGAGGTAATATTTGAAAAGCACTTGGAACAGTGCTTGGCATATAGTGAGTGCTATATAAATGTTAGCTATTATTATTATCGTTATTAATTAGAATTTTGTGATCATTAAAAGCACTGTACAATTTCCAAAAGGCAGTCAAGTCCAGTCTTCTGTTTAATACTGAACCCAGCTCACTGCTCATATTCAGTGTCTATATTTACTGATTGACCAGTTTTATTGGTTATCTATCTAATCGTATATCATTATCTGGACAATAGGCATTCTTCATCCATTTGGTTTTTCCTATGTGGATAGTAAAGCTGTACTCTTTTCATAATTATGGATCTCATTTAGGAAGTCGTGCAATATTCTAGAACCTAATATAATGGGCATAATGTTGTCTACAAGCAGAAATTTCTAAAGAAGGGGTTTTTAACCTGGGATCCATGAACGCCATGGAGTTGGTGGATAGATTTCAGGGTGGTTAATGAACTAAGATGGGAAAAAATTACCTCTATTTTCACTAATTCTAACTGAAATTTTTAGCTTTCCCTTCAATATCACTACTTTACATCTTTCATGGAATCTCAAATGATTTGGACATATGCATGGCAGACACCTTGTTGAAAGAAAGCCTTAAATGCAGATATTTTGCTCTAACAAATCAAATGCTTTACAAAAAAATTAACAATCAGTACAAAAAGATCTAGTATCTTTATACCTTTCAGTCAGTTGTGTGACTCTCAAGATGAGTTTTTCTGTAAAATATCATTTGTGAAAGTACGCATGTTCCCTTCTCAGACCTTTAACAAGGATGCCCTCTATACATGTGTGAATTATTCTCCTAAAGATTATTGTGGTTTTCATAGTTTCCTTTCATTAGGTAGTAATGATTTGTGATTTTCTCCCCAAGGATTTGGTATCCTTCTCCCTTTGAGACATCTTTAGAATAGATCCCTCAACTCTCTCAAAAACTGTTGCTTTTGGCATGGACCTTCTCCATGTTTACATAGTTTCATCCACCTGTTCTTCTCACCTGTGTTTTCATTATCATCATTTCTATTTCTTCATAGATCTAGAGCCTAAGAGAGCTCAGAGGCTCACTAATCATATTTTCTTATTAAGAAAGGGAATAAACATTTATTAGGTGCCTGCTATGTACCGGGCATTGTGCACAGCATTTTACAAATATTATCCCATTTGTTCCTCATATCAACTTTGGGAAGTAAGTGTTTCATTATGCCTACTTTGGAATTGAGGAAACTGAGGCAAACAGAGGTTAAGTGACTTGCCCAGAGTTACACAGCTAGTAAATATGTGAGGCCAGATTTTAACTCAGGTCTTCCTGACTCTAGGCCTAGCACTTTGTTCATGGTGCCACTTAGACTTTAGATGAAGAAACTGAGGCTCAGGGAGATTAAGTGATTTGACCAAGGTTGTACAAACAATAATAAATACTGAAGATGAGATGAGAATCTGGGTTCTTTGATTCTGGAGCCAGTGCTGTTTCTATCATACCACACTAACTCCCTCATGTAGTGTATCTAGGATAATGCTGTTTAATTCAATTCAGTTGAACAAATTCCTATTCATGTCAAGGTCAAAAAGAAAGGCTATACTTACACTAAAATAGTTATGGCACCACTTTTTGCAGTTTTAAAATAACAAAGTAGATGTCTATTGATTGGGTCAAAGCAAAACAAGTCATGATATGTGAATGTAATGAAATATTACTGTGCTGTAAGAAATGATGAATATTGTGAACTCAGAGAAATGTGAGAAGACATTTATGAACTGATACAAAGTGAAATAAGCAGAATCACTAAGGATACAAAGACAGAAACATGATAGTTTCTCCACTCATGGAATTTACATTCTTCTGGGGAGAGGGAAGAATATAATAAGTTATACAAATATATATATAAAAAGTCAATTCACAAGTGACCTCAGTGACCTTTATTGTTTTTTCCCATAACAACTCAAATTCACATTGATATTATGCTCTGAGGTTTATGAAGCACCTTCTTCACAGCATCCCTGTGAGATTGTGTAAAGATAAATATCCTCATTTTACAGAAGAAGAAGCTGATGCTCAGAGAAGAAGGAGAAATGCCCAGGTTCATATAATTAGAATTGAAGTCAAGATTTAAATCTATGTTTCTTTATCCCAGGTCTAGTATTCTTTCTCTAATACTATTAAACTGCAGGATCTTTGAGGGCAAGGACTGTCTTTTGCCTTTTTTTGTATCCCAAGCACTTAGCACAGTGCCAAGCACATACATAGTAGGTGCTTAGTAAATGTTTATTGATTGATTGTACTACTGTACAATTTGTCGCTACCATTTTGCCTGGGGTTGGTTCTGCTGATAACCCTCAGGTGACCTTTTATGTCCTAAATTAATTATAAAAGTTATGGTCAGCTTCATGACCCTCTTTGGTATTATCTTCATCTAATCACATATATATTTTTTAATGCCTGCAGATGCCCAGCAGTCTGCTGGATGCTTAATCTGGTCAGTAAGTCAGACACAATTCTTTGCCTCTGTTGGCTTACAAGCTGTGATAGGCATCACCAACAGACAAATACTCCAAGGAACAACAAACCAAGACCAGCCAAGGCCACAAATAAATAAATGAATATAACTACAAATGCACATACGTTTATATCATGTGCAGAATTCGGGCCTATGGTTCTTAGTTCATGAGTAATTTGTTTGAATCGAGAGAAAAATTATCACCTGATTTGTCAAATCAGGGAAAGCTTCTTATAAAGGCAGAATTAGCAAGAGGTCTTGGTAAGAAGAGAAGGAGTTTGGCGGGTTAACTTGGGGAGGGGTCATGAGAGCAGGGCTTGTTTCATTCTCCTCTTTGCAGCCTTAGTGTCCAGCACAGTGCCTGGCGCATAACAGATGCTTAATAAAGGCTTGATGAATGAAGAGTTGGTTGATAAAGCATTGTATACCTTAAAACATGAAACTGAGCATGATGAGGAACATGAGATGAGATGAGCTACATCATCATTGTAGTTATTTCTGTTATATATTTGCAAAGTGTTTTATGTACATTGTCTTAATTGATGTTCATAATAAGCGATCTGTAAGAGAGGTAAACTTATAGGTTGCTGCATAGAGAGCAGATATGGAGCTGGTTAGAAAAACCTGGTTTTAGGTCCTGCGTCTGATGTATGCTGACTGAGTGACCCTGGTCAAGTCACTTCTTTCAGTACCCCATGTATCTATCTAAGAATATGAGCTACAAAGCAGTTATCAGTCTGCATTGGTGGAATAAGTCTAATGGAATCACCATTACTGGCCCTTACCCCACTTTCTTCCCCCATCTCCCCAAGCCAGAGAGGTAGAAAATGTACAGAGAAGAAACCGAGGTTCCGAGTATAAGCATAGTGGAAAACAAGTTGTAGATACTGCAGATGAGGCAACATATTTAACTGGAAATGGGTTAGAGATACAGCTGGGGTGAGGTCAGCTGTTCACGTTGGTGCTGTTGCTCAGGGTTGCTGTAGTCTGAGTTTTTAGGGAATGAAATAGAGCAAACAGGACTAGTAAGTCTTTGGACAAAACTGCCTGTTCAGAGCATAGAGCTTGTGGAGAGATTGTGTGTGAAGGGAGGTTGGTGGCAGAAGCCTTGTCACCTTTGTGGGTATTATTGAGCAGCACAGTGACTGTGTCGGGGGAGCTTTTGGGGATTTTCCTCTTTTGGGTGTTTGTGAGCTCTGATGATTACCTTCCCCTAATAAATGCTTATTCATTGATTGATCAACAGTTAGGAGAGTTGTGGTATGTATGTTGTTATTGTTGTTGTTTTTTGAAGTCTCATTGTTGAAACCCAGGAGGTAAGAGATGGAAGAGAGTTTCTAGTCCAGCCTTTCCTTATTCTACAGATGAGGAAACTGAGGTCCTGGGAGTAAAATGACTTACCCAAAGTAACTAGGTATTAAATTGAGGAACTGGGATTCAAAATTAGATCTTCAGACTCCCAAATCCAAGGCTCTTTCTCTGTTCCCTTGTCTTTACCTAATGAGAATGATGATGAAAGGTGCTGAGCACTGGAAAGAGCAATAGATTTGAATTCAGAGGACCCAGGTTCACATTCCACATCTGTTACTTTGCTTGTTTCATGTTGGGCAAGTGCTTTCAGTCAGTCAGCCATTCAGTAAGCATTTATTAAGCACCTACTATTTGCTAGTCACTGTGCTAAACAGTGGAGCTATACAAAGAAAGGCAAAAGATAGTTCCTGCCCTCAAGGAGCTCACAATCCAATGATTGGGAGAGCTCACCTCTCTGGGCTGCAGCTTCCTCATCTATAAACTGAAGTTGAACTCGGTGACCTCTAAAGTCCCTTCCAGCTCTGTATTTATGATTCTATGGTCAGCAGAATATAAGTTCCTTGGGGACAGGGGCTGTCTCACTTCTTTTGTATCCTTAGCGCCTGGAACAGTGCCTGGCATATAGTCAGCACTTAATAAAAACTTGTTGATGGAATACTGATTGACTGGCAAAAATGTTCTTGAGAACACTCTCTGTGAGCCATTCCCTGAATCTTAAAGCATGATTGTACCATCAGTTTTAATATTCTTGTAGTCAGAGGCCCTGGGACCCTACTACAGCAAGACTCCATGACTCTTCCAAGGTTTTACTGATAATAAGTAAAAACACTCAGGACTTTAATGCAGCTCTTATGGACTTGGAGTAGAGTCATCTGTGTGACTAGCCTGGTGCTGGATACTATAACATATCTAGAAGGAGTAGAAAACAATATCCCTGTCCTCAAAGAGCATAGATTCTACAGTACTTGAGGGGTTAAAATCTATGTTCTTGAAACTGAAAAATATAGTGTCTATTCATATATAAGATAATATAGCACAAACTATAGATGAAGGTATCTAGTGTGAGGGAAAGACAATTGTAAAGTGAAGCTAAAAGTGGAAAGCTTTGAGTTAGAGGTGAGTCTTTGACTTTTAAGAAAGTATAGAATAAGCAGCAAACAGATAGAATAATAACATAAAAAGGTAGCAGTTATAAAATACTTTAGGATTTATAAAGGGCTTTATGTATATTATCCCACTTGAACCTCACAACATCCCCATAAGGTAATTATATGGCCATTTCAAAGATGAAGAAACTGAGACTCAGAGAGGTTAAGGAAATTACCTATGGTCACAGAACTAAATATGTTTTGGAAGTAAAATTTAAACCCAATTCTCTTTTGACTCCAAGTCCAGCAGATAAAATAATATGAATAATAGCAGAGAGTCTGGATTGAGAAGGGTATGGGAAGGTGGGGTACTGCAAAGAAATTGGAGTAGAGCAGAGGGACCATGTAGGAAAATAGTGAGTGATATTCTTGGACAGGTAAGGTGGACCCTTGAATGACAGATCCAAGATTTGGGATTTGTAATATTAAACAATTGGGAGCCATTGTAGATTCTTAAATTGGGATAAAAATGTTGGGAGAAAATTGGTAGAGAAGCAATAAATGCATTTTGGGAAAAATAATTTGACAGTGGTATGTAGGATAGAGAGAGTGAAGACAGGAAAACAAACTAATAGGTCATTGCAATAACACAGGCATGTGATGATGAGGGCCTAGACCAGGGCTGTGGTTGTGGAAACATAAAGGAATGACCAAATATGAGAAGTAGTGTGAAGTAACACCTGACGGGGCTTGGTGACTAATTGCTCTTATTAAGCAAACTTTTCATACCAGGGGTCCCCTCATTCCCTATCAGAACTATTAGTGAAGCTATTACCCAAAATTTCTGGCAGAACTAGTCTGTTAAATGTAGGAATCTTTGGATAATTGGTATGACTTGGTAGATTGTATCACCAGTGAGCTACACGTAAACATAGATTCCTCCTTGGAAACAAGGGTGTGTATTTATTGAACACACTGAACTAAAATACACATTGATTACCTTGATGAAAGGTTAGGTCAAAGACAAATACTAATTGAACAAATAATTTTTTTTGCATAGGGAATTCAACTCTCATACCAAAATTCTCAAAATCTATTCATGCAAACATATGTATGAAATGAAATATAATTTTATTTTACTTCTCAGTGAGCTATTCTAATGCTGAGTCTAGAAGTTTGGAGAACTACCAAGGTCCCAAGTCATCTAGGAAGCCATAAAGAGAGAGAGAGAAGAAAATTCTATCTTAGGAAAAAGGCTTCAGTTGTGAATGAAGTTGGTGAGTGGGGGATGAGAGAGAAAGAGAGAGAGAGAGAGAGAGAGAGAGAGAGAGAGAGAGAGAGAGAACCAGGATTTTAGAGCTCTAACTTCCAAAGATTAATCTCCAACTAAGAAGACAGAAGAAAGAGGCCCTGCTTCTGTTCTATCTTAGCCTTCTTTCATTTCTCCCACTGACTTCTGGCTTGGCCAAAGGTCACTTTAACTTTATATATAGGAACAGTAAAAGAAAAAGGAAATAAATGATCACAGTCTTATGCTTGGGAGATAAAAAAGCGGCATTGACAGAAATAGGGAAATTGGAGAGAGGAACCAATTTGGAAACAAGATGATGAGTCCTTTGTAAATGAATATTTTGTGGATAACTTGAAGGAAGTGGAGATGTTTATTTGGAAGAAGAAAAAACCAAGGGGTGGGGGTGGAAGAGAAGGTGGGACGTGATGGCTGTTATCAAGAATCTGAAGGAGTGTCAAATGAAAGAGGGATTAGGCTTGCCCTGTTGGGACCCAGAGAGCAGAAGCAGGGACAACACATAAGAGTTATCAAGTGGGTAAATTTAGGCTTTATGTCTTCCTAATAATTACAGCTATCCGAAAGTGGAATACAAAAGTGGAACTACCTTGAGATGTTTGGACTAGATGGCCATGGAAATCCCTTCTATCTCCAAAATTCTGGGATTCGGTGATGATCCAAACCTGGAAGAGAAATGGATGATATGTGGGATAATAGAGTCAGGATTCTGAAAGATCACTTGGTAATGCCTTGATGGTACTTCTTCCTCACCAGTTATCCTTGTTGGTAGAGTGCAGGCCACTGTACATTTTTTGCATTGTTTATAATTTGAGACTGTGGTATTTCATTGATTCATGGACTCAAATTATTATTAATACCAGGAGATTACTGGTATAAAAGAGATAGGCTTTTGTAACAGCAAGCAATTTGGCATCATTGAAAGCACTGGGGAATCCCCCAAATGCACTTAAGATCTTCCTCCTATTACTTACCCTTTCTAGGCTTCAGTTTCCTAATCTGTAAAAAGATGGGGCTAGACTAGATGAAGGAAGGAAATAGTCATTTATTAAGCACCTACTATGTGCCAGGCACTGTGTTAAGCACTTTCTAAATATCTCATTTGATCCTTATAACAACCTTGTGAGGTAAGTGCTATTATTATCCCCATTATAGAGAAGAGGAAACTGAGGTAGAAAGAGGTTAAATGACTGGCCCAGGGTCACACAGTTACTAAGTGTCTGAGGCTAGATTTGAACTCAGTTTTTCCGAGTCTAGGCCCAGTACTCTTTCCCCTGTACCACTTAGCACTTACCTCTTTTCCAGCTATAAAATCTATGATCCTATGAATATGTGGTCTTAATAGGTTACAGAAATTAAACTAACAAGATGACGTTTAGTAGGGAAAAATTTAAATAAAGCCCAGCAAGTAGGCTCAAGAAATCAATTGTACAACTACATACACAGTAGGAGAGAAAGGACTTAACAGTGATTTATGTGAAAAAAGACTTTGGGTCTTTATGAGCTATTGTCCTCTCTACTTTCTAAATGGTTTTTTTTTCTTTCCTGTGTCCTACTTAGTAGGACTAAGTAGTAGTCATACTTAGACTACTAGGATCTCAAAAACTTGGGGCTGTCTTACCCTGAATATCCTCTAGCACATACATGCTTGCCAAAAGGTTCAGTTCATGCCATTTGTGAAGGAATGAATGAATTAATAGGGCAGCTAGGTGACAGTGGATAAAGTGTTGGGCCTGGAGTCAGGAAGACTCATCGTCTTGAGTTTAAATATGGCCTCAGACACTTACTAGCTGTGTGACCCTGGGCAAATTGCTTAACTAATTTGCCTCGGTTTCCACATCTGTGAAATGAGCTGGAGAAGGAAATGGCAAACCACTCCAGTATCTTTGCCAAGAAAACCCCAAATGGGGTCATAGAGAGTCAGACATGACTGAAATAAATGAACAACAACAAGTAAATGAATAAAGGCTATACTGCTTCCTAAAGATTGCCAACACTCATTCTAGGGGGATAGTTTAAACAGGAATGATGCATTTTTAAAAAATGATTTCATGAGGAAGGGACCGTTTCAGAATGTGATTAGCCCACTGTTGAAGATTCTACTTCAACAGTAAAGGATGGTAATAAGAAGACCTGCTCCATGGAGAGATGGAGTGGCGGTTGTCTACATGGTGATTTGAGGAACACCAGAAGACCCACCATGTCCAAAATATCTCCTTCACCAGCCTTCCTTAACTAATGCTTGAAACTCCAATCATTAGTGTCTGCTAGGTAGCTTAGTGGATAGAGTACTGGGCCTGGAATCAGGAATACCTTAAGTGAAATCCAGCTTCACACACTATTTGTGTGACTCTGATCTCAGTTTGCCTCAGTTTCCTCAACTGTAAAATGGAGATGATGATAACACCTCTGAGAATTATTGTGAGAATCAAATGAGATTATATTTATAAAATGTTTAACATGGTGCCTGGCATGTAATAGGTGTTATATAACTTGAACTTTTTTTGGGGGGGGGTGGGGAGGCAAGGCAATTGGGGTTAAGTGACTTGCCCAGGGTCACACAGCTAGTAAGTGTCACGTGTCAGAGGCCGTATTTGAACTCAGGTCCTCCTGACTCCAGGGCCAGTGCTCTATCCGCTGCGCCACCTAGCTGCCCCAGTAGGTATTATATAAATGCACTCTATTATCCTCCTCCTGCTTCTCTTGCTCCTTCTTCTTTTCCTCTCCTCCTCCTCCTCCTCCTTCTTTTCACTGGCTTGTATTAGGGGATTCGTTACCACAGACCTCTAGAGTAATACTGCTTGAGTGGAGTAACCTACAAATACATTTGTAAGCATTATAAATTAGCCTGGATGAAAGAGGTAGTAGATTGTATTAGGAAAAACAATGGACTTGGAGTCAGTAGAACAGGGTTCTAGTCCTACCTCTGAAATTTTAAGGGGTGGACCTTGGGGAAAACACTTAGCTTTCCTGGATGTGTTTTCTCATCTGCCAAATATGGTATTTGGACTAAATTCTAAGTTTCCTTCTAACTTCTGTTGTTATTCAGTCATTTTTCAGTTGTATCCCACTCTTTGTGACCCCATTTAGAATTTTCTTGGCAAAGACGCTGGGATTCTTCGCCATTTCCTTCTCCAGTTCATTTTACAGATAAAGAAATTGAGGCAAACAGGGTGAAGTAGCTAGTAAGTGTCTGAGGCCAGATTTGAACTCAGGAGAATGAATCTTCCTGACTTTAGGCCCAGCATTCTGCACCACTTAGCTGCCCCATTCTACACTAAGTATGCTATCATTTTAAGTGTGTGACATGATTATCAAAAGAACTAATGTAATCTTGGGTTGTATTTTATATTAGCCTCCTGTCCATATTAAAAAAAAAAATGATGTTTTCTGCTTTGTTCAGACCAAATTTGAAGTACCATGTAGAGTTCTGGGCATTGTATATTAAGTGGCACATTGACAAACTAGAGTGTGATCAGAATGATGAGAATTCTGAAATTCTGACATGTGAAACAGTTGAAGAAACTGGGGGGTATTTGATCTAGTGATGAAAATAATTAGTGGATACATGATAGTTTTTTTTTCAAATATTTGAAGGGTTGTCATATAGGAGAGAGATTAAGGTTATAATAATAATAACAAATAGCTCATATTTATATTGCCTGTTAAGGTTTTCACAGAGCTATATAAACATTATCTCATTTGAGCCTTACAACTTCATAACCTATGAGGTAGGAACTGCTGGTTATATAGTTCCATTATGCAAATGAGGAAACAGAGGCTTAGAGAGATTAAATGACATGCCCATTGCCACACAGCTAGTAAATGTCAGAGGTGGGTTTCAAGCTCAGGTCTTGTTGACTCCAAGTCTATCACTCAGCACACAACCTCCCCAGAGCCAGTCCCAGAGGGCAGAATTTCCAACAGGTGGAAGTTAAATGGAAGCTCATTTTAGTTCAACATAAAGAAGACACAGAATAGAAGATCCCATTGTGTTTATGGTCTGATGACTATAAAAAAGCATTTGATTTGGGAGAACAAAATGCCATCTTAAAAGCTCTCTTCCATCAAGGTGTCTCCCAGCCATGTGTAAAAACCATCCAATATTCCTTGAAAGATGTAACAACAGAAACCCTTTGTTCGATGACCTTCTGATCATAAACATTCAAATACTTGTTGAATAAACAGGTGAGCCATAAAACATGGCAACTTATGCTTGTCCTGCCACTGTCATGGAGGAGCTCTAGCACAAAGGTACAAGTTGGAGAAAGATTCCTGATGTATGTTGAGGGCCTCTAGCCTCTTCTTTTTTTCAGAGAGCATTGTGCTGTTTGTTTCAAGCCCCAGAACACTGCAGAACCTCCTGGAAAAGATCTGCAGCCACTCAAAATGTTTGTCCAGACCAGCCACCAGGAAAAACTGAATGGATAAAGAAAGTCTATTGCTGAGATCATGATATGCAGAGAAGGATAACCTGTAAAGCTTGTCTATTAGCTTGTATATATATATACATATATATACACACACATATATATGCATATATACATACAAGTGTACACATGCCTGTTTTATCTGTATGTATACATATAAAGGTATCCTCAAAAGTCTTATGCAGTTTTTAGCCTTAATAACTTCAGAAATATAAATGCTACAAACTTTTTTAAAAAAATCAAAACATCTTTTGGAAGTGTAATTATTTAAATTCCTTATTTTTTATTTTTTTGTTGTTCAGTTGTTTTCAGTCGTTTCTGACTCTTTGTGAGCCCATTTGGGGTTTTCTTGGCAAAGCTACTAGAGTTGTTTGTCATTTTTTTCCAGCTCATTTTATAGATGAGGAAATTGAGGCGAACAGGGTTAAGTGACTTTCCCTGGGTTACATAGCAAGTAAGTGTCTGAGGCCAGATTTGAACTCATGAAGATGAGTTTTCCTGACTCCAGGCCTGGTACTCTATCCACTGCGCCACTTAGCAGTTCTTTATTTTTATTTAGTTCAATGAATTTTTAACAATACATTTTTTTCACGTAAATTTTAGCAAGATGGGGTACCCTGTCATTACACATTGCATTTATAACAGCTTTAGATGACACTTTCTCAGACCTGAGGATAAGCAGAAGTCCTCTTATTTTCACCTTGATCACTTGATCTATCTCCATGAGATTGTGTGTGTGTGTGTGTGTGTGTGTGTGTATGTGTGTATGTGTGTGTGTGTGTTGGTCATGATAAAATTGTCAGGTATGCCCTGAAACCTCATTCTTCAGATGATCTTAAGGCTAGGATTACAAATTCAATCCCTCTAGTCACTGGTGAAAGTTCTTATGAAATGTGAAAGTTGACTAGTGTGATATAGAGTATAATGCAATGACCATATTTAATTTTAACAAAAAACATCAATATTTAAAAAATTTAAATAACCTTTCAAACTTTTTTTGTAAATTTATAGCATTTATACTTTGGAAGTTATTAAAACTTAAAATTATTCTAAGACTTTTGGGACATTATGTATGTGTAAGTGTATGTATACACACACACATACACACATATATATACATACATATATAATACAAATGTATAATGAATAACAAACTGGGCCTAGAATTATACAGGAGGAGAGCAGATTCATTGCTATGAGGAAATTATAAAGCTCCTTTAATGATCTCCACCTTCTTCCAGAAACAAAGGCTCATCTTTTTCTACTGCTATTCCTGTATGACTGATTTGTGAAATGCTAGTCTGTGAAGAATTTAAAATGAGTATCACAGAAGTCAGTGAATGGGAAAAATGGTGGATGTGAGTAAGCTACTATATGTAGCAAACAAGAAACATTAAGGAACATTAGTGAAGGATATTAATCAATTACTCAGCAAACATTTATTAAGTACCTACTATGTGGCAGGCATTCTATGTTCTGTCATAAGGGAAAAATGTCAGAAAAGCAAACAAACAAACCAACAAAGGTTAGTCAGATAACAAGAATGAGGAATAATGGATATATAGCCTTAGGGCTCCACTGGAATTTTTGCAATGTCAGGATAAAGAGAAGAAGGCTCCCAGGACATCTGGTGGATGCTCATAGCAAACTTCTCCAAGGACATAGAGAAGAGCTACACAGGAGGGACAGGCATGGATAAGTGGCAATCTGCATCATTGGATGGACCATCGACATAGATGATATCATAGATTCTTTTGAGTACAAAGAAGGACTTGCCTGTAACTACAGCCATCCAAATGTGAATTAGGCTGCTTTATGAGAGTCAATTCCTTGTTGGTAGGAGAGTTCAATTTGAGATGGATGATCATCTCAAAGGGATTTTTGTAGAGGGCATTTCTGTATGGCCTAGGATGCCAGGCCGTATGACTACCAAGGCTATTTCTACTATAAAGATTCTGTGTCTCTCCTAAAGGTAACTGGGCATACAAATGGCGGCAAGTGAGAGGCTGAGTTAGAGAAGGAGAAATGAGGAAGCAGAATGGAATTGTAGTGGGAGAGGGAGTAAGGAGAGAGGTTTAAACAAGCCAAGAAACCATATCAGTGAGATCTTAAGAACCTGGTATGTTTACTAGTCCAATCATATGTGTCCTGGTTCATATTCTGAGGAGTAGGAAAGGAGAAGAGAGAGGCCAGATGTGACTGGCTAGAATGAGTGTCAGAAATGATAACTGAAGTCAAATGAATGGATGATCTTACCCAGAGACTGAGTATGGAGAGAGGATAGGTGTCAAACATCAAGCTAATGCTGTGCAACCCACAAACCAGCAAGATTGCCACGCCTGTCTTTGAACCGTCCCTCATAGGTTTCTAGATTTAGAACTGGAAGGGACCTTAGACTTCACCTAATCCAACCCCCTCATTCCTTTTGTTTTTGGTTTCTTTCTCAGTGTTTCTTGGGGACCTATATATCCAAAGACAGACCCAGTGTGTATTGGAACTTTTCATTTCTTTTCACAGTTTAGTTTGAAAGTAAAATTTCAAGCCTATTACATCTATTCTGTCCTTCGGCTCTAGTTCAACACATCAGAATGCTTGCCAGGTGCCAGGGGCTTCAGAGACACTATTTCTGTCTTTCTTAGGTCCTTAACTAGGAATCAGCTTTTTCTTGCTGAAGAAAATGACACTTCACAGGGTCCAAATGTATTTTTGTCATTTGGGAAGGAGTTAATAATAATACTGATCTAGTGGAGTTCCTTATGCTCACAGTGTAGAGACTGACTTGACCTCATAAAAAGAAGACAATGAGAGTAGGTGTACAGTTGCCAAAATGGTCTCACCTGGAAGATAAATATCATAAATTCACTGCTGCCAAACAGGTCTATAGAAATCTGAAGCATCCTTTCATCTATCCGTCTGTCTGTCTGTCTATCCATCTATCCATCCATCCATCTATCTATCTATCTATCTATCTATCTATCTATCTATCTATCTATCTATCTATCTATCATCTATCTATCTATCTATCAATTTTTCCCAAGAAGAAATAGATGAATATGCAAATCAAGGAACTATAAAGAGCTGGGAGAAGAACTCTGGAAATGAGCAGTCATGCTGAGCCAAACGGCCTTTCTGTGAGTCTAGAATTTCTTGTGTCTCAATAACAAAGGCTAAATCCCTCAGGCAAACAGTCCTAGAAAAAAAAATATCATCAGCTCATTAGATGAAGTTAACTCAGACCTTCTAAAATGTATTTGTTTTCCTGAGCATGGCTGATTCTCTTTCGTGAGATTTGCCCACAGATTTTATTTGCCCCCAAAATGGTCAAGGCCAAGTTTTATAATAAATTTTATCTCCTTCCTCCCTGTGGGCACATGAAATAAGCCTGGAGCATAAATGACATATCAACAGCATTGTTTTGACCCAACTCTGAGTGATAATGCTGATAATCTGCTAATCTGGTTTTGAATTTTGGGGATGGGGAGAAGAGAGTAGATAAGGAAAACATCAAAAGAAAGAACTCACAGCTTTACCTAAAATTCAACTGGATTAGCTGTAGGCCTAATACAATATTACCTGGCACAGTGATTTCTTCCCCTTTTACTAAAAATGCCATTTCTCCCTTAAGGTATCAATATAAACTTTTATGGCAAAGGATCAATAAAAATTGAAAATGGCAATGGCAGTTTTTAAAAATAATAACTTATTTTAGAAAGCAAAGTATTTTTTTTCTCCCAGAAAACAATAGTATCAATAGTATCTTATGTCCACATAGCAGCTTACATTTTATAGGACATATTACATATGCTGTTGCATTTTATCCAAACCTCACAACCACATCTGCAGTAGGTAGTATAAATGCTATATTCTCATTTGTCAGGTGAGAAAGCTGAGATCTCTCTAAAACACAGCTTTGACCATGTCCCCACCCTGTTCAATAAACTCCAGGGACTCCCTATTACCTCCAGGATCAAAAACAAAATTCTGTGTTTGACTTTTAAAGTTCTTTATAAACTGGCTCCCTCCTACCTTTCCAGGCTTCTTAGACCTTATTCTACTCCATGCATTCTGCAATCCAAGGACACTGGCTGCCTGTCTTGTTGTTTCTAAAACTTGATAATTCGTCTCCTGACTTTCAGCATTTTCACTGGCTGAAGCTGTTGGTGGGTACAATGGATAGATTACTGAGCCTGGAATCAGGAAGACCTGAGTTCAAATGTGACCTCAGACATTTATTACCTGTATGATCCTAGGCAAATCATTTACCTTCTATTTGCCTCAGTTTCCTCAACTGTAAAATGGGGATAATAATAGTACCTACCTTCAAGGGTTGTTGAAGGCTCAAATGAGGCAATATTTATCAAAATAGAAGAAAAAGGCTTAGCGTCTGGCACATAGTAGGCTTTACATAAGTGCTTATTCTCTTCCCTTATTTCTGTCCCTCATGCCTAGAACTCTTCCCCTCCTCATTTTTGGCCTCCAGGCTTCCTTCAGATCTCAGGTAAAGTCCCACCTTCTGCAAAAAGCCTTTCTTAGTACTTAATATTAGTGCCTTTTTTTTCTGAGACCATCCCCAATTTTTCCTGTATTTTTCCCATTTGGACATAGTTGTTTCCACATTGTCTCCCCATTGGACTGTGAGTTTCTTGAGAACAAGGACAGTTTATTTTTTGTTTCTCCAGTGCTTATCACATGCCTGATATATAGTAGGTGCTTAATATATGCTTGTTTTTGACTGAGGCCCAGAGAGATTGCCTGTCTTGTCCAAAATCATACAACTGAGACTTGAACCCAGGTGTCAACTTTAAGTCAGGATCTTTCCAAAGAAAATGCAATTTATTGTTATTTATTCATACCAGTAATGCTCTGCTATTGTTCTTAAGTGATATTTAGCTTTTCCACAAGCAACCTATGGCCCTGTTCTTCAAGGCATTTAATTTCTGGAGTAGAGTAGTGTATTACCTACTTGCTCCACACATCAAAGCCATGTGACTACTTTGGTTAATGGTGATTGCAAATATGACTTCAAAGTCATCTAATTGTGACCAAGACCATTAGAAAGATAATTCACAGGGCAGCATTCTACCCAGCCAGATGACTATCCATAGCATCCATAATTTCCATAAGAAGAAAGACCCCAAGATAGCAATCTGTATTATCTGGACCAATGCTTTGGTTCCACCCTAATCTGGAGACATCAGGTTATAGTAGACCAGGGATTAAGTGAAACATAATGAAATGGATTGTAGAATATAAGCAGCTGGTAGGATATAACTGGACAAAAAGAAAATGAGCATTTCTACCATTTCTCTAATACCTTTCAGTTTACAAAGACTGCATTTTTGTGATGTCATTTGTTCCTCAAAGCACCCCTGATTGGTATAGAGAAGATATTCATATGTATATAATACAGATGAGAAAATAGTCTCCTAGAGAATAAAGAGCCTTGCTCAAGGCTATGTGGTTGATAAAAAGCAAGGTAGTCTCTCAAATCTTTAGGTTTCAAGTCTAAGGGTTCCTGCCACTATACCATCTCACCTCTCTAAAGAAATTCATGCAAAACACTAGAAAAGGTGAAAGAGTGATCTTTGTTTCTTGAATCATCCAAACCAAGATGGAGCAAAGCTCGGGGAAAAAATAGTCCCCATCTCCCTTAGTGGGATAAGAAGATGGATTGGATGTCTTCATAGCATAAGTGTTGGCAATACGCCCATTATCCTCGCTCCTAGATACTTTCACTGTTCTAACATTTAACCAGAGAGAATTTGGAGATGAAGGATTTTTTTTTTTATGATGCCAAAGTGAGGGAGGAAGAAGGAATTTGGGATGACTTATTTTATCACATAAAATTTAGACTTGAAGCTACAGCGATTATCTATAGCCTTACATTTTCTGTTTTTAGAGAAGGCCAACACTCTTTGTGGTCAGAGGAGAGATAGTCTCTTAGAAGATGTGGTTTGAGGGCCTGACTGACTGAAATAGCCCTTGCCTCCTCTTTTTCTGCAAACACACAGACACACACACACATAGACATACAGACACAGACACAGACACAGACATAGTCCTGTCACAGGGTTGTTCTCCCATAGTATGTAAATTGAAATTTCTAATATTAGACTCCCTAGGGGAAGCTAGGTGGTGTAGTGGATAGAGCACTGGCCCTGGAGTCAGGAGGACCTGAGTTCAAATCCAGTGTCCGACCAGATGCTTGACACTTACTAGCTGTGTGACTCTGGGCAAGTCACTTAACCCCAGTTGCCTTTCACAAAAAAAAAAAAAAATAATCCCTAATAGGTTAGACAATGTGGCAGAGGAATTATCTCTGATGGCCACAATTAAGACACAGATATCATCTGGATACTCACAACAACACTGTAAAGTAGGGCAGCTATCCCTCTTTTACTCTGCAGAACCCCAAATTATTAAGAGCCAATAAAGGCCTCTAGCACATTTGAAACTTTAGAAACCCACTAGCCATGTGACCCTATGTAAGTCACTTAAATTCTTTCAGCCTCAGTTTCCTCTTCTGTAAAATGGGGATAATAATAACAACCTTATAGGATTGTTTTGAAGATTAAATGAGATGACATAGTTTGCAAACCACAAGGTGCTATATAAATTCTATTACTATTACTATTAACAAAGACTTATAGGAAGATAGACAAGAATAACACTGATGAGAAGGCATAAAGGACTATTTATTTTGGACACATTGTACATACAATGGGTTGTTGTCAGGATTAAATAAGATCATAGTTGTAAAGTGCCTAGCACATGGTAGGTGCTTAATACATGCTTGTTTCCTTCCTTCCAGATATTGAAAAAATGATAAATGACCCTTCTTTCTTTTCCTTTTTTTTATTTTGACAAGACTATTTCTATCTCCCTTTCCCAAATCTCTCTTCTCCCCCACCCCATACTGGAAAAAAAAAAGAGAGAGAGAATTAGAAATATGCCTGGTCGAGCAAAACAAATTCTCGAATTGTTTTTGTCCAAAAACGTATGTCTCATTCTGCACCTTAAGTTCATTTCCTCTTTGTTTGAAGGTGGGTATAATGCTTCATTGATTGGTCATCTGGAATTGAGATTGGTTATTGTATTATTCAGAGATCTTAACTCTTCCAAAGTTATTCTTCTATATGATGTTTTTATTGTATAATATTTTTCTTGGTTTTGCTCTCTTCTCTCTTCATTAGTTCATAAAAGTTCTTCCAGGTTTATCTGCAACCATTTTGCCATTTCTTATGGTGTAATAATATTCTATTCCATTCACATACCATAATTTTTTCAGCTGTTACCCAGTTGATAGGTACTCCCTTAACTTCCACTTCTTGACTACAACAAAAAAAAAAAATTAATGTAGGTCTTTTTGTGTGTATGGGCCCTTTTCTTCTTTCTTTGATTTCTTTGGCCTCATAGTGATGTATCACTGAGTCAAAGGGTATGCATAGTTTAATAACTTTTTGGATATAGCTCCAAGTTGCCTTCCAGAATGACTGGACTAATTTATAGCTCTACCAATAGTACATTAGTGTGCCAGCTTTCCTGCAATTTTTCCAACATTTGTCAGTTTCTTTTTTTTTAAACCATCTTTGTCAATCTAATGAATATGAAGTGGAAACTTAGAATCTCTTTAATTTGCGTTTCTCTAATTATTAATGATTTGGAGCATTTTTATTTGGTTGCAGCTACATGGATATATATTTTTTCTTTTGAGAACTGCTCATTGATATTCTTTGACCATATATCTATTGAGGAATGTTCTTATAAATTTGAATCATCTCATTACCTATCTTAGAAATAAGATCTTTATCAGAAAAACTTGCTGCAATGATTTTTTCCTTATAATTTTAAATGTTAGTTTTGCTTGTGCAAAAACTTTTAAATTTTATATAATCAAAATTTTCAGTGTTATCTTTTGTGATCATCTGTATTCCTTGCTTGGTCATGAACTCTTTCTCCATTCAGAACTGCGAAAGACGTTTCCTCCTTTGTTCCTCTGACTTGTTTATGTTGTGACCTTTTTGAATTTAAGTCATATATACATTTGTAGCTCATCCCTATTTGACTTTAATCTTCAATAAATGTCAAGTATGTATTATAGGTCCCATGACTTACTATTATTGAGTAAATACAGATATTCCTCTGTCCAAATTAGGTATATTTGAAATGAAAAGGTTTGAAAACTTTGGAAAACTTGATAGTTGTCTTCAAATATGTCAGTTAGGAAAGTCGTACAAAAGAGATTAGATTTGTTCTAGTTGATCTTAGGGGATGTATAACTAGGAAAAATGGTTGGAAATTGCAGAGAAGCAGATTTCAACTTCAGGTGAGGGTTTCTGAATAATTAAAGGTATCACAAAGTGGAAGGAATTCTTTCAGGAGTTACTAGATCCTACCTCACTGAGAGTCTCTAAAACAATTGTTTTTGTTTTGGCCAGAAACCCTGAGGGTCTTCCCCTCCCAGACTGATTTTTTTTAAAACTAGGTTAAAGAGGTCATTCTTTGCCTCATTTCTTACCTAGCCTTAATAACTGAATGGGTATTGCCTCAGTCAAACTGAGATCTGTGAAAGACCTTAGGTTAAAAAAGCTAATGTCTCCTACTGCAACCAGGGCCATCTCTGGTCATCCTGATCTATGTTTTGCCACTGGGCCCAGATGGCTCCAGAGGAGAAGGTGAGGCTGGTGACTTTGCACAGCCCTCCCTGACTTAAATCCAATTCACTTGCAATCATGGCATCACCTTCCTGATATCATGGTCCTCTTCAAGAAAATGAAGGACAAATAACAAAAACAACAACAACAGTCCTGTTCACATATAGATTAGATTAGATAGCCCCTGAGGTTCCTTCCAATAGAGATGCTCTGATTTTATGGTTCTGCTAAAATACCATAGTTTGTTTTTCACACTCTCACGGACACATTAATTAACCTCCTGATGTAGTATTTGTAAAATAGTCTACTGTTGTTTATGGAAGTTAGCGTTATATAAGTACCTCTGTCTCTACCACTGGGTTTATTTATTCTGACTTTTTGCTATTATTAAAACCAAGATGCTCTCTAACACATCATACTTTTAAAAAATAAATAAGAATTCTAGGCACCTTATTGTTTTATAGCTCAAATTTGTTATGCTTTTCTCTCCTACCACCTCCTGACTTGAAAACTCAGCTCTTCATCAATAACTTTAATTAATACAGCCACTCATTTAAGAACTGCTCTTGTTTTGATGCTGTAATTCTAAATTTGTTTTTTTTGCTCTCACCTGACAAAACAGGTCCTAAAAATCTCTGTTGAAAAGCAGCATGTTATAGCCCAAAGAACACTGGCAAGGTATTTATGGAAGATAGCGATTAGTCCAGATTGGCTAGTCTATAAACAACGTGAAATGGAGTAGCATGAGATAAGACTGGATAGATAAGGTCTTTTGAAGGACAAAGACTATCAGATCATAGGGTAATAGGGAAAGGCCAATGAGGGCCCAGTCTTTAGAAAAATTATGAATTTGCCTTCCCTGGTACATGCACAGAGAGAGCATATACAATACTCCCTGCTTGGCAGCAATTCAATTTGTGGAGATTTGGTAAACCTACTTCTTTCCATGAACGATGGAGAGGCTTGTATTGTAGTGACAAATAGTTTTCAGATCGCTTGAGGAGGTAGAACTGAGGGTCCACACAAAAGGAGAGTTGGGCTGAATCAAGCAGGTCACTTTTTTAGGGTTGGTTTCTTACCAGGCTCGGTGACTATTGCTGTCAGCTCCAGTGGTAAATTCTACCAACTATGGTTGCTGAGGTGATCTCTAATAACTTTTCTGACTTTTTGAAGCACAAAGGGTTATAACCTGGTCTATTCAAACAGTCTCTTTATCTCTTTTATGATGGTTTTGGAGTGAGGAAAAGCTGCTGTGAACCTCCAGGCGTGAGGAGGGACAACAGTAGCCATTGCAGATGTGGCTGCCATATCTTTTCACCTGGCTGCCAAATGTCCCTAAGTACATGATACTTGTTCCTGTTATTTATTCTTTCCTGATCTTTGGTGAACAAGTATCCCGAGATGGAGTGGACTAGGTTCTGCCCTTTAGAGCTTCAAAAGGTTAGAAGAGTAATTAGAGTTCTCCTCAGCAACCATAGTTAGTAGCAGAAACCATTGGAGTTGGTAGTAGCAGTCTTTGAGCCTGGTTAGGAGTCATCCCTGACAACTGGCATGCTTGATTCAACCAAACAGTGAATTTATCTTTCAGCTGAGATCTTATCTGTAAGGGAGCACCTTACATCACAGTGCCTTGCCCTAAAACGAAGTGTGTGTGTGTGAGAGGATAACTCCTTAAAGAAAAGGACTATCAAGGCCAGGTGACCTGAGGTATGTCTCACCCACATATGTTCCCTAAATGTATACCTCAGTACCTATGCCTTAAGCTTGAGCTAACTGTCCTCAGGGACTGAATGGGTGTCAATAGAAGAGTGCACTCATGATTTGGGGGATGTTTTTGTAATTTCTATTCTTACTATATCTTCTATAATCTTACTATATCTAAATGTCCCTTTATGAAAGCTGATTGAGGTCAATTGATTGTTATTCAGAAAACACGGGATCAGGGTCATTCATGATAGTATAGTAGGCTACAATCCCATAAGGTTATCCCTACAACCCTGAAGGAAAAAGTAGTCAGATGCCTTCCAAGCACCTAATCTACCAGATGTGGTGTTGGTTGGAAGAGTGATCCCAAATAGTGCCCTACCATAGTATTATAACTTTAGACCCAGAGAGGACCTTAGAGTCAATCTAGACCAACTTCCTCATTTTACAGAAGAAGAAATTCAGGCACAAAGAGGTTAATTAACTTGCCCGAGGTCATATAGCTAGTAAGTATCTGAGATAAGATTGGAATCTGGACTTTCCTACCTTCAAATCCAATATTTTATCCATTATGGCATGCTCTCTCTTAGGCTTGAGTTCTAGTATTAGCTTTACCTCTTACTAAGCTGAGACTTAGGACAATTAACTCCTTTGACTCTCAGGTGCCCTATCTATAAAAATGGTAATAGCTGCCCTACCGAGTTCAGGAGTTGTTGTGAGAATAAATCAATAAGCATTTTTTATTACATGTTTATTGTGTGTCAGACACTGGGCTAAATGCCGGGGATTCAAAGGAGAAGCAAAAATAGTCCCTGCCCCCAAGATCTGTGTATTCTAGTGAGACAATTATGTGGCACAGTAGATAGAGTGCTGGGCCTGGAGTCAGGAAGACCTGAGTTCAAATCATTCCTCAAATACTTACCAGCTGATCTTGGGCAAGTCATTTAGCCTCTGTTTGCCTCAGTTACCTCACCTATGGAAAGGGAATATTAATAGCATCTACCTTGCAGGGTTGTTGTGAGGATCAAATGAGATAATAATTGTAAGGTGCTTAGCACAGTGCCTGGCACATAGTAGGCACTAAATAATTGTTAGCTATTCTTATTATTATTTACATAAGCTAGTACATAAAGGACAAATCTCAGATATTAGAGGGGATGGCATTAATAACTGGGAGGAAGTGGAGGCAACAAGTGGAGACAGCTTTTTTCAGCTGAGAAAGGGAAGAGAGATAAAGAATGATAGCTCTTGGGCATGGTAGGATTTACTGGATTTTTTTGTTTGTTTTTGTTTTAAGAAATAAGGAGACTTGGCTATGTTTATAGGCAACAGGGAAGGAACCAGGAGACATAGAGAGAGTGAAGAGGATCAGGTGAGAAAATGTATATGAAAGGGCTTTGGAAACTCTAAAATGTTAGACACATAAGTTACTATTATGATTAGCACTAGCATTAATAGAAATCTTGTATCCACTTGTACTCTGTCTTGGCCAGGTGACTTCTGGTGTACTAAATCTAGTTCTGGGTGGTACATTTTAGGAAGGACGTTGATAAGCTGAACCTCATTTAAGGAGGACTGCAATGGTCAGGGGACCTAAAATTCAATTTAAATGTAATTTATCAGAAATGTATTAATCGCCTCCTGCATATAAAACATTATGCTAGGCACTGAGTAGGATATAAAGTTTAGATGAGATATGGTCCCACCCCTTATGGAGTTTACAGTCTAGGAGGAGGCTATGATGTATTCACAAATAATGGATACAAAATAATATACTATAAGGATGTGAGTGAGGTATGAGTAAAATGCTAGGTAAGGCCCAAGGGAACATCAGGGAGGGTGTCCTGGAGGAGTTAGCATGGGAGTTGGGTTTCAAAGGATGGTAGGAATTCAGCACATATGGGGAGGGGGGGAAGAGGAGAAAGAGAGTGCCTGCTAAGTATAGGGTGCTAGAAAAGGCAGAGAGAGGTGGGAAAGAATGTAGGGGAATGATGATTAGTTCAAGTTGTCTAGAATACATGTGGGTGGGAGTAGTATGAGATAGGGCTGGAAAGATAGGTTGCTGCCAGACTGTGGAGGGCCCTGCATGCCAGGTAAAGGAATCTGGACTTCACTCAGTAGCTTATCTTTTCAAAGTTTTGAGAAGATTGACTTGTCTATATCTTTGTGTAAAGTGGATAGTTCTGGCAGCAGCATGAAGAATGGATTAGAAAGAGAAAAGGGCAGAGGTCAGGAGACCTATGAGGAGGCTATTACAGTAGCAGGCAGGTAGTAATGAGGGACTGTGACAGTGAGGATCAAGAAGAGGGAAAAGAAGCTAGACATATTTTGGAGATGGAATCAACAAAACTTGGCGACTTATTGTATATGTACTTGAGGTAAGGGAGAGTAGAACAAATAACACCAATGTTTCTAATATGGAGGATCTGATGAATTATGGTGAACTAAAAGTGAACTGAGAAAGTTCAGATTTGGAGGCAGGGTGGAAATTTTGCTCTGGTTCAGAGAGACATAGAGGAAAAACAGAGAGACAGAGAAACACACAGAGGAAGATATTGTAGCACAGTAGTTAGAGAGTTGGTCTGGGAGTCTGAAATCAATAATTAGTCAATCAATAAGCATTTGCTAAACACCTATTAGGTGCCAGACATTATTCTAGGTGGTAAAGACACAAAGACTAAAATGAAACGGCAGTCACCTTCAGGAGCTTACAATGGGGGTGGGGTGGGACAACACACCCAAAGATACATAAATATAAACTATATTATATATGTATTTATAAAATATGAAATATATTGAATATATGTATATAAAATATATACAACATATATGCACATATAAAATTTAGAAGTACAAAATCAATTGATGATGAAAGGCATTGGAAACTCTAAATATCAAGATTGATTTCAGAGGATCTTCATAGGATTCAGAGCCTTTGAGGCCATTTAGTGTAACTTCTTCATTTTAGAAATAAGAATATTGAGGCCAAGAGAAGTCAAATGACTTGCCCACTGTCACACAGGTGGTGACTAGCAGAGTTGAAATTCATGAAGGAGGTTAAGCTAGAGATTCTAAAGAAGCTCGAGATTCTAAGAGACTGAGGTGAGGTAGGAGAGATTTTAAGCATGGAAGACAGCCTGGACAAAGGCAAAGAGTTGGGAGATGAGGTGTTATATATGGAGAAAACCAAGAAGGCCAATTTGGCTAGAAGTTAGAATGTGCAAAAGGGAATAATGGGCAATGAGCTTGACTTGGGAAGATAGACTCTATGAAGGGAATCTAACAAATGAGGGCCACCAAACATTCTGGGAAATTCTCTTAGATCTCTTGACATGGCATTGATACTGTGGAGCATGCAGGTCATCCATCAATTATACATTACTCTTACTGTGTAATGACAGATCTATCTCTTTTCCTGGTTATGAACCTTTTTGATGACTTCCTTACCCTACTGTCTATACTGCTCAATTTATCATTACTAATATGTTGCATCCTGCTCACATTTACCATGTACTTCTCCACTGCCCTTGGGTGATCCTCAAATTTAATTCTTTGGGGGTGGTAATATTCTTTATTCCATGCTTTTTACTAGACGCTAAACAAAATGTAGAAGAAGAATTTAGTCCTTTAACAAATAACCAAGCCACTTGTGTCTCCACTTTAGAGCAAACTGCAGATTTCCCATTAAAAAACAAATCTTTCATTTTAAAAGGTTGAAAAGGATAGTGCTTTAAAAAGAATTCCAGCTGGTGAAATTTAGGAGCCTGAAAATAGCCAAATTCAAGAATATCCCCTGACTCCAATCATTTAGCATTTTCAGTTGATTGTGAATTGGATAATTTGTACATATTAAACTTTTTTCTCCTCATGTTTTTTTTTAAAGACTAGAACATCAGTGTGAGTAGTGGTGTTGAATTCAATAACACTGTTGCCTTTTCTTACATGATCTAGTTTATTTTCAGTTTAAATAATGCCTCATTTATACTGACATATTTTTAGCATGAGGAGTTTCCATCCTTGATGACCTTAAGAAGAGAATAGATAAGCATTTTTCCTGGATGGTATAGTCATCAATCTCCCTGAAGACAACGCATAGTATTAGATGTTTTTTTTAAGATTGGACCTGGCACTATAATCATATAAAAACAAATGGACTTGATTTGTATTCAGAAAGTCATAGAACCTCTGAGTTGGATAGGACATTGGAACCCATCTAGTGCAACCTATAACTGAACTAGCATTTACTCTACAACATCCAACCTTTGCTCTAAGATCCCTAGTAAAGGAGCTCTCCCTTCTGCCTCTTGGAGTAGCCAATTCCATTTCAGGACAAAGCTTTATTGTTGGGAAGGATTTTTTTTGGTCTTTTTATATCAAATCTGCCTTTCTGAAGCTTTCAACTGTCTCTCCTAGGTCTGCCTTGTAGAACCAAGAAAAAAACAAGTCTAATCCCCATTCCATATGAAAGCCAAATGGCTTTTTGAAGATATTTGAAGACATCTGTCGTAGTCTTCTTTATCAAGTCTTCTCTAGTCTAAAAATCATCAGTTCTTTTTACCAAAGCTCATATGGCATAATCTTTCACACTGGTTGCCTTGTTTTGGATAACAATTTCTAGCTTATCAATGTCACTCCTTTCACAAGGATTCTGGAACTGAATACAATACTTCAGTAATAATCTGTGTAGCACAGAGTACAGGAAAATATGTTGGACCTGGATTTAGGATGCCCTGGATTTGATTCCTGTCTCAGATGTTTACTAGCTCCATGACTCTAGGTAAGTCATTCTCTGAGTCTCATTTTTCTCATTGGTAAGATAAGAATTATCTAACTCACAGAGTTGTTATGAAGCTTGGATGAAATATTAAATGAAATGTGTTAAATGTCAAAAATGAAATGTTAAGTACTTTGTAAATTGTAAAGCACCACTCAAATGTAAATTGCTATTGTTGGTATTATCTTGGTAGATAGGGTCCAAGATTGTAGCCTGTTGAGATCTTTTTGGATTCTGACTTTATTATCTAACATACCAGCTATTCTTCCTATATATATGTCATCTGAAAATTTAAGTATGCTATCTATACCTTTATCTAATTCATTAGTAAAATTGTTAATAGTGTTTCCCCAAGCACAGATCTTTCGCACATTCCACTAGAGACTTCCTTCCCAGATGGCATCCAACTGTAAGTGACTATTTGTGTCTGACCATGCGACTAATTCTGAATTCACCTATGAGATTGTCTAGACCATGTTTCTCAATCTTGCCTATTAAAATATTACCTCTCTACTCTTTTAATTTCCCATAGTAGCTAGGTGATACAGTGGATGGAGTGTCAAACCTGATGTCAGAAAGACATCTTTCTGAGTCAAATCCAGCCTCAGACACTTACTGTGTGATGCTGGGCAAGTCACTTAACCCTGCTTGCCTCAGTTTCCTCATCTGTAAAATGAGCTGGAAAAGGCAAACTATTCTAGTATCTTTGCCAAGAAAATCCCAAATGGGGTCATGAAGAGTCAATCACAACTTAAATGTCTGAATAACAACAACAACAATCAATCAATCAATCAATTGAACAATTGATCAAAAAGCATTTATTAAGCACTTACTGTGTGCCAAGCACTATGCTAAACACTAGGGATACAAAAGAAGGCAAAACAATTCCAACCTCAAGGAATTTACCTTTTAATTGGAGAGAAAAATGTGTAAATAAATAGGTAGATAGAAGATAAATACAGATTAGATGGAGGTAATCTCAGAGGGAAAGACACCAGAAACAAGGGGAACAGGATGCAGAAGAAACACTTTAAAATTGGTCAGCTGGCATGCATAAGGAAAGCATTCCAGGCATGGGGAAAGCTTGGTGATGGGCCATAGAGTATAGTGTGAGAGGAAGATCAATGTGACTCTAAGATGCAGTGTGGCTGGATCATAGATAATGTGGAAAGGTAAGAAGATGGGAAAAGTAGGAGGGGTCAGAGTTGTGAAGTTCTTTTAATGCCAAACAGAAGGTTTTATATTTGATCTTATAGGTAGCAAAGAGATGCTGGGGCTTATTGAGTAGTTGGGTGACATGATCTTATCTACCTTTTCAGAAAAGCATTTTGATAGCTGAGTAAAGGTTGTATTGAAGTGGGGAAAGACTTGAGTTAGGGAGACCAATTAGAATGCATTTCAGAAAGCAAAATGGAAGGGAAAGGCAAATCTGGAGTGGGATGGTAGAGGACTCTGGGAATGGAGTTTGTATGTAGGCAGTTCACAATTACTGGTATGGGAAGTGTATGAGGGTGTGGAGTATGCTAACCACTGAGGAATGAGTCCAGGCAGAGTGTTAGTCATTGGCAAGAAGTCCATTGAAGGAGGGATGGGATTAGACTGTTCAAGGTCCTCCCTTGGACCTTGTTCAATTGCTGGGTGTTAATATGTTAGGCTATTTCCAGATTTAACAATCTTTCTGAAGCCATCACTGTTGCTTTTGAACCCCCTGTTCAGCATGTTTTTCCCTCCTGGAAATAAACTGGTGATTGTCAGAAGAGTGACAAGGTTGGTGAAGAGCCATGTAACATTCCATTGAAAGAACTGGGGATATTTAACCTGACAAAGAAAATCTCTAGGGAAGATGGGATTACTGCTTATTAGGGATGATACATGGGAGATTTTTGTTCAGTTATGGGTTAGAATAGATAACTTCTGAGATTCCTTCAAGCTTAAGGATTCTATGATTTCCTTCTTTCCTTTGTGCTTGCTCTATGGGGATAATGCTTATGACATTGATTATACATTTTCTCAGTATATAAAGGACTGTATGACACATTCCTTGCCCTTTCTCTTATGAGTTGTTGGATTCAGGGAGTGGTGTCTAAATCTCAATCCAAGGTCCAGCCATGAGATTTGCCCTCAAGTGTGATGGGGAAAGAAATGTGAATGCTCTTGCCCCTCTTCAAGGAAGGATCCCAGTTGAGGTGTTACCAAGTCCAACTCAGGGAATTTTGCCAATATTTAGTCTCTATTACTGTAGACAAACAAGGGTGTGACATGCCTAGGAGTTCAGACAAAGATTATTTACCAATTGCTAGAGTTTAGTCCAGGAAGTATAGAAAAAAAAATTATTAGGCCTATCCCTCAAGGAAATCAAAGAGATGAACAAAAGTCCAATCTTTACCAAAGTATTGATAGCAACCTGCTTTGTGATAGCAAAAAATCAAAACAAAACAAAAAAAACTGGAAACAAAGGAAGTACTCATAGTTTGGGGAATGGACAAGAACAAATGATATATTAATATAATGGAATATTAGTGTATAGTAATAAATATTAAATATGAGGAATTCACAGAAACATAAGAAGATTTTTATGAATTGATGCAGAGTGAAATAAGCAGAATCAAAAGATACACGATATACATAATACGAACAATAACTGCCACAATATAAATAAAAAGATTACTAACAGGAAGCCAACTCTGAGTAACTGAAAAACCATTGAAGGTCCTGGAGAACAAAAAGTGAAATATATCTTCTCATTATGGAGAGGTGAGGAGCCTATTAGGGAAGAATGCTTTATATGTTATGAGATGTCATCACTTCATAACTATATTTTATAAGATTATTTATTTTTGTTATAAAAGAAGGTTCAATCTCGAAGGGGTGGAAGGTTGCTTTTTTTGCCCTGCCCCCAAAATGACTGTAATATAATTTTTAAAAAATCAGTAAAACATTTTAAAATGAAAAGAATTATATAAAAGGAAACCCCAATAAATTTGGAGGGAAGTCTATGAAACAGCAGCAACAGAGAAAAATTATTGTTTACCAAAGGACTATGGAGAGGGGTCTGCTTTTTAAGCCCACCTTGCTCTAGCAGAGTAGAGCATTCTCAGCTGGAACTGATGCACACTAATTTTGATTGTTATGCCATCAGCAGTTTTATCTTCCATCATAAAGAATGGCATAGACAGATGCCATGTTGTCCTTCTCTATGACCGATTCTGTCTGCTATCATCATCCATTCTGAACTGAGATAGTTAAGGATGGCAACTAAATGCCTTTTGTGGAAAGGCTTTTGCAGAATACCCCTCATGCTTTATCCAAATTACAGGGCAAAAGTAATTCTAAAGCCTTTGATTGTGAGCAAGACTAGAAATAGAACTGAATTAGCATTCTCCATCCTATTTTCCCCAACTTCTCATATACATATATTACTGAATAGTGCTTTAAATATGCATAAGGTTCTGTTAACATTTTTTAAAAATCTTTTTGGTCAGTATAGATAGTGGCTATTCATGAAACAAAGGAAGTTATTTCAATACATGAAGAATCTATGATTGGGGTGGTTATTCTTTCCACTGATATGGTTTGTAAGCTCTTTATTTCTTAGGATTCCATAACTAGAGCTGGCAGGGACCTTAGCCCTCCCTACTCCCTTCCATTGTAGGTAAAAACCAAAATAAAAACCAAAACAAGTCCTAGAGAGACTAAGTGACTTTTCCAAGTTGGGCATAACTGTGGTTATTCCCATTAAAAGAACTTCACACTCTAAAATTTGGACTTTTAAATGGAATGGTACTTACATAAGTGAATCTTTAGCTTTTTACTTTTTCAGGTCTAAAGGAAAAAGATTCTGATGAAGAAATGTGGACCAACACTCCCTGGTAAATTCATACTTATACTTTATGGTCTCTGAGTTTATTTTTAATTTGAAATGGAACTCAACTCAACTCAACCTTGAAGATACCTGGGAGAGGTTTTAAAATGTAAGAGAGGGGGGGCAGGGAGCAATAATGACCAGGAAGATAATGAAAACCTCCTGTGAGCCGAGTAGAGACATGTCAGCGACTCATTCACGTGGCTAAGAAGAGCTATGGGACCATGTAATCAAGGGCTGTGACACAGAAAGCATAGTCTAATTCAGAAGGCAGGTGTGGGCCATTAGTCCTCTGTTTTTCTCTGGTCTATTCTGTTCCCATCATACATTTGAGGTCACTTGGATCATGGGTCTGATGTTCAGCATAACTAACTCCAATCAAGGAAAGATGCTGTTGTTACTTGTCCATTCAATTCTGCCTTACTCAACACTCTTGCGCATCTCATTCCTGGACAAATAATAAGAAAAGTAATATTTTTTAGGAGAGTACAGAAAATTGTTTTTTTCCCTGTGAGGTCTCAAATAAGAGCTACATGAATAAACAAGAATATTCATTTTAAAAAAGCTCCATGGTTATTGGGATCATGTTTATGTGGGCAATCTCTTGAAGAATGGATGTCATTGAATAGCAAGGTCCTTGTGACATATTTTCATTCCATCCACCTATCTGTTCTATCATCTTTCTCTGCATAAGCCAATTACAAATAGCACAGGATGATTCAATACAATGACTTTTCTTTTCTGGGCAAAGGATGTGTATGTGGGGGGGGTGCATTTCTCAGTAAGCATAGCCTAGTTATGGTTGGATAGTACAGTTGAAGTTGTGTTTACATAAAATCTTTCATTGAAAGAACTTTGAGTGCTTCATAAACATTACCTCATGAATCCTTCCACTATCCTTATGAAGTGAATAGTGTTATTGTCCCCATTTTAACTAATGGAAAAGTTGGAAAACAGAGACATTCAGCTGCCTATTCACTAGTCAGTGACCTATCTGGAAAGAACACCTAGAGAGTCCTCTGTTTTTCAGGGTTCTAGTGTCAGTGTTGAATATACAGTGTGTTCATGTTCTAATTTCTTTTCATTAAATCACATTTTATCTCTTTCTTTTTTCCTTTCTGCTTTTGCAGATATTATGAGGGATTTGATAGGCTATCTAACAGCTGCTCCTTAGACTGTGTCTCAGTTATTCCTTATTTGGAGGTATTGCTATCTTTCATCTCCACCAGATTTCTTTTGCTTTCACTTTACTCTTACTGAAACATAACTTGGAATGATTCTGAGCAATTGTTTTTGGAGAAACACCCCACTTATCTGGAGATCAGGGATACTATCACCTCCAAACATTTGGAATGGAGCCGCTAATCCAGATGTTAAAAAAAGGCCCCTGAGTCTCAAATAGCCTTCCCACTAGCCATGTCACGTCATATAGCCTTTTCTGGGGGGGAAGTAGAACCATCAGCAGGCCATATGGCTACCCAGACAATTATGTGCACAAAAACCCCAGACTAACAAAAAGACCAACTGAATAAGGAAGAAGCAACTACTTGAAAGCAGAAGGTGGACACAGAAGACTCTATGAAACAAATGAATTCTTTGGTCTGATTTTTTGGCTCCTGAGCATGGCATTCTGGGACTAGTTAGTGTAGGGGCAATTTGTATACTTCAGTAGGCCTTAAAGGCCTTCACTTCACTATAGCCCAAGACATTAATTAATATTCATAACTAGGACCCCTTTGATTTCTCACTGTCTTCTTTTTTTTTTCCTTGTGTGTGTGGGGAGAGGCAATTGGGGTTAAGTGACTTGCCCAGGGTCACACAGCTAGTAGTGTCTTAAGGCCAGACTTGAACTCAGGTTCTCCTGACCAAGGCCAGTGTTCTATCCACTATGCCACCTAGCTGCCCCTTGTCTATCCTTTAAAAATTTACTCAATTGCACCTTTCTCCATGACATCCTTTAGGTGAGGACAAGGAGAGAAAGATGAATAGGGATAAAAGTGAAGGGTCATGCAATCATTGAATGCCCATCTACTATCCTTTTTTTACTGGTTAAATTTCTGAGAGTATGAGGTATTTTTCCTGAATGCTTCACCGATAGAAGTGATAGGGAAATGACTAGAGGCAGACTTTACAGTTGTACCAGATTGTATATAAACCATGAGGATTAGATTAAAGAAAGAACTTCATGTTGGTCAGACAAGCCAGAAATGGTGCTAGCATTCCCAATACTCAGTCCTTGGTGAGTGTCAGAGTTTGCCCTTTGTAGATTGCACATGGCACCACAGGGATGCTCTGGTAGACAGATGCTGGAGTGCTATGGAGCTGAAAATTAGTGTGGATATCAATTGTTTTGGTAAATCGAATCACAGTTTCAGTGCCACGGATGTTCACTATTTAAAGGAATTCTGAGATGAATCATTTTGTTAAAGAAAATAAGCCTTTGGTACTTTGAATTATCAAATTGACCTCTAATTGACCAGCTTTGGATATCGGTACATAAGATTTTCTTAAAGCAGGACATCCACACAAGGAACAGAAAGTATGTCTTCTGGAAGCTTAACATAGAGTAAAGAAAAAAATAGAAATATGTTCAGTTTTGATCATCTCATACATCCATGGACAGATACTTTGATGCTTTAAAAGACTGTGATTTTATTGATGTGGGTAAATTTCATTAATGCCCCCTCTTCTCCCCTTCCTCTAATCCCTCTGTACAGTGGGAAGCAAAGAGCAGTGACTCTGGAGTAGGAAAATCTGGCTTAAAATCCTGCCTCTGTTACGTGTTATCTATGTGACCTTGGGCAAGTCACCTTCCCTTTAGATCTCACTTTCTTCATCTGCAAAGGGAAAATGTTGGATTAAATGGCTTCCAGCTCTAAATCGTTGCTTCCAGCTCTAAATCAATGATTCCAGCTCTAAATCATACTTCACTAGATAGTTTAATGAGTTGTGGTTGAAAAAGTTGATTATGTGGTTATGAACTCTGAGGATCTCTCCCCGCCCCCCCCAGGAACTCTGGTATGGTGGTCCCTAGGCAACAGGTACATAGTTCCTAACTCCTCTTCCTCCTCCTCCTCCTCCTCATAACAAGCATTTATAAACTACTTTAAGATTTGCAAATTGCTTTACAGATATTATATCATTTTAGCTTCACAACAACCCTGGGAGATAGGTGCTATTATTATCCTAATTTTGTAGATGAAGAAACTGAGGCTCAGAGAAATAAAATGACTTGCCTAGAGTCTCAAAGCAAGTAAGTTTCTGAAGGGGGACTTAAACTCAGTTCTTCCTGACTCCCAAGTCCCATGATCTATTCACGGCCCTCATAACAAGGATCTCTGCTAAGACTATGGTTTGCTGGCATAGGCCTTAATAACCCATGATCACCACCACACCAGGCTAAGTAAGAAAGACTTAAGTGTAGGCACAAACAGGTATCCTTTGAGGATTGTGAAAGGACAACTTCCCTGAAGTGTTGGGTAATTCAGGTCTAAGTACCTTTTAAAAAAATATGCAGATTTTTTTAGGACCCAGTGATATCTGGGGTGATTTATCATTTACCTGGATCATTTACCCATTTATTATTATTATTATTGTTATTTTTAGCACTTGTAGCTGTTGAAAAAGGACATCCTGGAGAATCTGTATATAGCATCTTGCCGTATGTATGGTAGCTCTTATAACGAATGCTCAGCCTTGAACACAGAGCAAATCTGAAAGACCTATAGCTAGCATTCATGTAGCATCTCCTGCCTTCAGAACTCTGTTGAATGTGCTTAGTATTAAGAATGCACTAAACCTATGATGATTTGATTCATTTTTCACTATGGGTAACAGAAGAGGGCTGAACATGGTGGTAGGGGATGGCTTACTGCAGTTTTAATCTTCATATAGATGAACCCAGTTTCAACAAAAGTCATTTTATAACAATAAATCACATATACTTTGGCCTGTTAATTCATTACAATTGTATCAAAGCATTACACTCATAAATCAATATCCTTTCCTTGGAATCCAAAGAAGTAGAAAATTAAAAAAAAATGCATAATACTTTCATTGAAATGTGAGAATCAGAGGTGGCACAACTGGATTTTTTTTTAAATGCTAACTTATAGAAGTATAGAAAGGTGATTAGTACTAGACCCTCTAATGGTAACTGCAGCAATTGGTTCAAGGAGAGAAGATGGATAGATACATGACAGAGAGACAGACAGATAGGTAGTCACAGTTAAAGTCTATCAATAAAATCTATCCAGAATAGCACATTCCTATGTTATATTTATGTTGATACTTTCATTCTTAACTCAGTATTTTTATAGGTTCATGTAATTAACTGATGATATAATAACAAACTATATTAAATCTTAAGATTGATAAGAGACAGAATAGTATACTAGGTTGTAGGGTTGAATTTGAGGTCAATAAGAACTAAGCTCAGATCCTGCCTTGTACACTTATTGTGACTTTGAACAAGTCACTTAACCTTTATGTGCTTTAGGTTGTTGTTTGTTCATTCATTGCAATCACATCTGACCCACTGTGACCCTATTTGGGGTTTTCTTGGCAAAGGTACTGGAGTGTTTTGCCATTTTCTTCTCCTGCTCATTTTACAGATGAGGAAACTGATGCAAACAAGGTTAAGTGACTTGCCCAGAGTCACACAACTAGTAAGTGTCTGCAGCCAGATTTGAACTCAGGTCTTCCTGATTCCAGGCCCTGCACTCTATCCACTACACCACCTAGCTGCCCACGTGCTTTAGGTAACTCCCTAGTATGTCATAGACTCTTGAGATCTGCATTGCTGGAGATAATTTCCACACAGAGTGTTTTCTCTGTTGCAGATAAACACTCCTGTTAGTATATAAATGTTTGCTTAATGAATCAAATAGCATTTCTGAAAACAAAGCCTTGGAACAAAGAAAAAAAAATGAAGTATAATCCATTATTTTGCCAGATTTGATACTTTTTGACAGACACATATGCATATACTGATCTATGTAGATTTAAATACATATATGTATATATATGTGTATATATATATATATGAGTGCACACTGAGCTTTTATTGTACTCTTGTAATTACAGTATGAATGCACTGTTTCCAAAATTGTCCTTTGTAATTCATTTGAATCTGAATGAAACAAAGCCAAAAACTAATGAATGTATAAAACAATCAAAACAGTTAATAACATATTAGAGTATGAGAAGCAGCATGATATAATAGAAAGCATAGTAGAAGGAAGGAAAAAAGCGTTTGTTAAATACCTACTATGTGCCAGGTACAGTGCTAAGTTCTTTCAAATATTTTTTCCTTTGATCCTCACACCAACTCTGGGAGGTAGGGCAGATGGAGCTTAAGTGACTTGCCTCAGAGAGGTCACACAGTAAGCTGTCTGGGGCTTGATTTGAATTCAGGTCTTCCTGATTCGAGACCCAGTACTCTATCCACTGCACTACCTAGCTACCTCATAGTAGATTTAGAATCAGGAGAAATCTGGGTTCAAATCCTACTTTCAGTTGTGTGACCATTGGCAAGTCATTTACCCTCTCTGAGCCTCAGTTTCTTCATCTGTAAAAGAGGAATAATAATACCTTGCATGGTTTTTTTTTAAGGATTAAGTGAGATTATTTATGAAGTGCTTTGCAAACCTTACAATATAAATGTCAGCTAGTATTAATTAAATTCAACTTGACAAACATTTAGTAGACCCATGATATATTCAGGAGAGGTAGGATAGCCTAGTAGAGAAGATCCAGTCTTGGACTCATGAAGATCTAGGTTCAAGTCTTGTCTCTAAAGTTTTCTATATCCGTGACCCTGAGAAAGTCACTTAAATTTTTAGTGTTGTTTAGTCATTTTCAGTTGTGTCCAAATCTTTGTGATCCCTTTTGGAGTTTTCTTGGCATGGATTCTGGAGTGGTTTGCCATTTCATTCTCCAGTTCATTTTACAGATGAGGAAACTAAGGCAAACAGGGTTAAGTGACTTGCCCAGGGTCACATAGCTAGTAAGTATATGTGGTCAGATTTGAACTCAGATCTTCCTGAGTTCAGGTCCTGCACTCTGTTCACTATGCCAATTAGCTGTCCCTAACCCTTTAGGACTCCCAGGCAATTCTCTAAGATAATATATTGGCTTGGAAGATATGCCGTTCTTCTTCCTCATTGGGAGTTTCTATACCAATTATATCTCTGGTTTAATAAAAAGCAAAACAAAACAAAAATAAAACCACAAAACATAAAACAAAAGCCAATTAACAGAGCACTGTAAGCACAAAAATGTGTTTTAAAAGATTAGAGCTTGTCATATATTCCTTCCACTAAAGGAACACCAGTTTGTATATTGTTATAAATATGGGTCCTATGGTCAATAGACAATGACATTGCAGGAATAGAAGAGCTCAGTAAGTGAGAGAACTCACCTTTCACCTAGACCTCAAACTTCTTTTTTTTTTTTTTTTTACTAATCTCAATTTATATATGGGGAAATAAACGAGGTCAAGCAACTGGCCCAAAGGGAGTTGTTGACTAGAGCAGTGAAGAGATTCCTTGCTCTCTGCTGGAGATAGTAGATTGTGTTGATAGGAGCAGGGGCCTACGGATTGTTTTCTAAAGTGTAATGTTAGCATAATGAACGAGCAAGCTCAAAGGGAACATCTGCCACCAAAACAACTCTAGAAATCACTTTATTTGCAGAAAATAGGGACTTGAGCTACAGAAGAAAAAAGACTGCTGGTCTGGTGCAGGAAGAAACCTCAGAAACCCATTAGTTCAAAGCCTTCACTTTATCAACTGATCAACTGTCATTTGTTAGTCACCTACTATGTGTCTGATGAACTTATGTAGAAGCTGAGGCTTGCAACAGTGGAGGAAGGCTAAGTGCTGTGCCTGCAATCACACAAGATTGCACAATCATACAAGCAGCAGAGAGGGTATTTGAACCCAGGTCATCGGATTTCAAAGATGATATTCTTTCCTGATTAGACTGTGCCGTCTCTTCACTGCCCAGCTGCTGCTGACATATCTATTAGGGATTTGCAGAGATGAATGTTCACCCTCCCCTCCCCAAGAGTTAATCCAGGAATATCTTAACCCTTATAATGCTCCCTACCCGTAGATTCTTAATTATTTGAAGCTAAAGAAGCACCTACCATTAAGAATCTTCTATTTGCCCAGCACTGGAGATACAAAGAAAGACAAAAAAGATGATTTCTGCTCTCTAGGAACTCACAGACCTGTGGAGAAGACAACATGAAAACAACCATATACAAACAAGATATAGACAGGACAAATTGGAGATAATCAATAGAGGGTAGACACTATGCTTAAAGAAGCCTGGGAAAGGCTTTTTGTCCAAGGTACACATTACCTGGCACTGAAAGAAAGCCAGGAAAGCCAGGAGGCAGAGGTGAGGAGGGAGCGTTCCAGGAATGGGGGACAACCAGGCAGTCTGTCATCAAGCTATAGAATTTAAAGCCAGAAGGAGATTGTGAGATCATCTAGTCCATTTGTGAAGACTCCTTTTTCCTACAGGGTAGACAGTAAAAAAAAAAAAAAAAAAAGCAGGGAGTGGGGGGGAGGCTACGTTGCTTACAAGATTATATCTGTATTCCAGCAAAAGCTGATCCTTAAACTTTAGTAGCCCTCAAATGCCTCATAGCAGAACAATGGGAATTTCATTACCTCCCCCACCTCCATTCCTCTTGAGTCTCTGCTTGAGAAATCTTATGCAAGAGAAATGGCAGCAAGAGGTGATACTATTGTATTCATAAGATTTAAAAGATGGGCAAGCTTCCACTGTTTGACCTACTTTACCACTCATGCATTGTACACCTTGTGAAGCCATCCTCACAAATCAGGCTCATTAATGCTTAAAACACACCTCTCTGAAGCTACACCTTTTGTGCGAGCTTGTACCTGTTTTAAAAGACAAAATGAATAAGAGTCAGCATTTCACTCATTTATTCGTATCAACATGATGTTTTTTTCTGGTCAGATACTTTAAAAAGGAAGCAGTCACCTTTGATTTCAATGTTTTATAGAAAGGGAGAGTAAATTTGAAGTCCCTGGGGGGAGAAAAAGTTGGGCTATGTAACTATGTTAGTCTGAATTTCAGCTAATCTTTTTTTTTTTCTCTTCCAAATCTGGCTGGCATAAAGTGTGGTTGTGGCTGATAATTGGTGTTACTTTTCAGTTTATATGTATGCATTTCACTTTTCAAGGAGATTTTTTAGCGGAGATGATTGGAATTGGCCTGTATTTGCAACAATATAGTAACTGTCTGAATTGTGTATTGTAATGGCACAAGAGCAATTCTTCATTGTTAAGCTTGGCATCAGGGAGATGTATTACTAAGAAAAAGAAAATGGCATGTCGAAAATCAAGAGCGAAAGATAGCTGGTATCTCCATAACATCAAAAGGCAGGCCCCCAGCATGTTGGGTACCCATGATGGATTTATAGGAAGACACGGGCATGACTTCTACATTGTAAGTGTGAATAGGTAATGGTCTGAATCTTTGGAAGTGCCTCAATTTCCTTGTTTGTAAATGAGGGAGTTGGTTAAGACGGCCTCTAAGATCCCTTCCAACTCTAAATGTAAGATCCAATGATTTATGCCCTTGGAATCTGGATGGAATCTGGCACACGTGCAGTGTGCCCTGTATTGTGTCTCAACATGTGGAGACACCAGCAAGCCTTCTGGAAAAGTCATGATGATATGTAAGGGAAGTGCCTAGATGAGGCTATGTAGTAAGTATAGATGTTCTATTGTTGGTTCAGTTCAGCTAAACAAGCAGTAAAGAGGAAGCTCTTTGATTGGCTGTGGAAGCCTTCAACAAAGCCCGTCAGCCCCAGTAACTTGCTTTTTTGAAGTCCTTTTAGTGGATCTGTTAGACCATTTCACTCACAGCATGTGGTGAGGAATGATGCTGTACAGGGAGAGGCTTTATAAATGATAACTATCTCATGTATTTAAGAAGAATAGCAAGTTGTACATAATAGATTTACAGTTTCATGTGCATTCATCTTTTTAAAAATTTCTACTATGTTATGGAAATGCTTGAATTATTTCATAAATTCAAAAAAAAGGAAGAGGCTCTAGGGTCTTCTTTCTTCTGAGGCCATACTGCCTCAAAAACAGGTTATGATCCTTGGCCTCCATGTTTGTTCTTTTCCCTTTTAGATGAAGGGGATGGTATTTCTAAACCTGTGAGTTTTGAAAGATCAGAAGTGTGAGTCCTGGGAATCTAAAGAGTTAGAACAGAGGGTAGATTTTGCAGCTGGTGCCACATCAGATAAACTCATGGGCAGGAGAACTTATTTGGCAATCATGCTGTAAATGGCCATGACGTTGGTGGAATAAAGGGTATGTAGAAACTGTCCTAAGTTTTGAGCCTACTGTTCCTAGAGACAGAGGTGGTGTAGGAGAGAGTATGCCTCCAGTATGTTGGGGGTGGGAAAAAAAATGTTCTAACTATCTTTGAAATATCATTGAAGTAAATATCTATTTTTAATTTTGACTTTTTTTTTAATTATGCAATTGGGGTTAAGTGACTTGCCCAGGGTCACACAGCTAGTAAGTGTCAAGTGTTTGGTCTGAGGTCAGATTTGAACTCAGGTCCTCCTGACTTTAGGGCTGGTGCTCTATCCACTGCGTCACCTGGCTGCCCCTAAATATCCCTTTTTAAAAGATAATTGATGTTAAGCAGTTAAATGGAGCTTAGGTGGCATAGAGGATAGAGGTGTTGGGTCTGGATTCAGGAAGACCTGAGGTCAGATAGAGCCAAAGACAATTTACTAGCTGTATGACCCTTTTTGCCTCAGTTTCTTCATCTGTGAAATGAGCTGGAGAAGGAAATGACAAACCACTTCACTATCTCTGCCAAGAAAACCCCAAATGGGGTCATGAAGAGTTGGACTGAACTGAACAGCAACAAAATTAAATGGAATTGAAGTGCTAATTACTAGCCCATAAAAATGATGGTAGTGGGTTCAGGGAACAGTACCGCTTTTAGGGGCTTGAGCCAATGGTAGTAGAGAAAAAAGATACCCACATCCCCTCAGGGTACCTAAGAATCCTGACAGGGATGATATAGTAGGCTTGACTCTGAAAGAGAGAGTGTCGGAGTATACATACTATGTAATGAAGTATGACATTATTTCCACATGTTTAAAAGCTTCCTTAGCTGTTAATCAGTCAGCTTCCCTCATTTTTAAAACTCTCCAAAACTCTCATCCCTGACTTGGTGGTGCTTACCTAGCAATCTCTGCTCACCTAAAGGGAGTCAGATCTGAATAACTGAAAAATGAGTGATGGGCTCAAGGAATAGATAATGTAACATAGCTTCCTCCTCGCTTTGGAAAGGAAGATCACTAGGGTTGATGTTTTATACATTGTCACATTTGATCATTCACCAGCTGTTTTTGCTTCATTGTTTTTCTTTACTATAAAGGAAGGTTCAAATATATTATTAAAAAATAAAATAGGGGCAGCCAGGTGGCGCAGCACTGGCCCTGGAGTCGGGAGGACCCGAGTTCAAACCCAGGCTCAGACACGTAACACTTACTAGCTGTGTGACCCTGGGCAAGCCACTTAACCCCATTGCCTAACAAAAAGAAAAACAAAAACAAAATCGAATTAAAAAAACAAAATTGAAAAAGTAAAATAGCACACACCTATAATTTCTGCTACCGAGAAGGCTGAATTATAGCAGGGTTAGAGCTGATAAATATACACATTAAGTCTGGCACCAATATGTTGATTCCCTGGGATTGGGGTGGAGATGGGGGCACCAAGTTGTCTACACCTTCAGGGAAGAACTGGGCCAGGTCAGAAATGGAGCAGGTTAAATCTTTCATGTCGATCAACAGTAGGGTCAAGTCCTTGTGACCCTCCACTGCACTTCAGCCTGGGCTAGATAGGGAGACCCAGTCTCAAAATAATACAAAACAAGTCAACACTCTAGCTTCTTCAAAAGGGAAATGCTTGTTTTGTTTATACCTAGCTGTTTATTAAAAAAAAAAAAAAAACCTCAATTTTAATGTTAAACTTTAAATGTAAATTTCAGACTTATATTCTACCACCCCATAATACATACACATTTTGTATCTTCATTCAGGATACAAAGTTGGGAAGGAAGGGCTCATTGAACATTCACTACTTATTATAAAAAGCTAAGAGAAGAAGATATAATAGGTTTATAATACATTCATATATTTTAAGTGGAAGTATATTTTCCCCCATTACCATAATTCAGGTAAAGGAAGCCTGATTATCTATTAGTCATGTGGTTTTCTAAGCAGGTGGGTGTGTGCTCCTCACCTGTTTGTGAATCACTTGGTTTTGCCACTTAACTAGCTATGTGACCTCAGGCAAATCACAATTTCTTTGAGCCTGAATTACTTCACCAATGCCAAATGAGGCATTTGGACTAGATAATCTCTAAGGTCCTTTCCAGTTCTAAATCTGTGATCCATTAACCTGAATCATGAGCAAATCTAACCCAAGTAAGTCACCTGAATATGGTGAAGATCGGAGAGGCAGAATAGAGGGGTTAGGGGTGCAGCACCCCTGCAATTGGAAAATCCAAGTAAAATTCACAGGGGAAGACCCTTCACCTTAATTTTCCTTTAGGAAATCATATAAGGACAAGCCTTTTCTTGTATGATGCCAGAGTCTACTGGAATGCCTTTTTTTTTTTAAAATAATCCTGCATTTCTGAGTTTCTAAACTTTTTCTGTTGTCTGCTGGTCTTCATGTGTCATCTGTGACTTCTGTAAAACTCCCCCCAAATTCCCATTTAATTTCTTATGCTGACCCTCAATATTTTGAAACTGCAGTAGGGAAAGTCGTGATGTGGAAGGGATAATTATACAATGGAAAGCATGTTAGAAGGAAGAGCTGGGTTGGAATCCCCCTTCTGATGTGATTATGGGTAAGTCACTTTAACCAATTTGATTCTCAGTTTCTTCATCCTTAAAATGGTGATAATAACTGTGGTTATTACTACCTATCTTGAAAGGCTGTTGTGAAGCTCAAAATGAGATCTCAGTGTGTACCCTTCAATTTTCCCAACTGTAAGATGAGGGGGTTAGCCCAGTTGACCTCTGAAGTCTCTTCCATTTCTAGATAATATAAAATATATTAAAAATAGTACCATTATAGAAATATTTTCATCTTTCAAAAAGTCAAAATATGAAAAGATTTAAGTGCACGAACCCATCAAAGGCAGGGTTCATAAGATCATAGATGAAGAGCTGGAAGGTAACTTAGGGGTCATGTAGTCTAATCTCATTTTATAGAGGAAGAAACAACTGAGGCCTAGAGAGGCTGAATGATTTACCTGTTTACAAAGTTCTAGGAGGCAGAACTAAGCTTTGAACCCAAGGCTTTAGAATCCAGCACACTGCATTGTGCTGCGTCATCCCTCAGGCATTGGATAAATATTTGTTGATGAAGAGTGGAACCAGATTCTGCAATCCATAACTTTGTGGGCTTTATTCCCTACTGAAATGATCACGTGCTGTCCTTTAGACTCAAGATGGGAGATTTTAACTGAGTTCTCTCAGGATCTAATCAACTAATCAGTCAGCCAATCAATCAGCAAGTGCTTCACAACGGTCAGCTACTGTGTGTGTTTAAACACTAGAGCAAAACAGTCTATGCCCTCCAGGAGCTTCTATTCAAATGAGGAGAAAATCTTCACACATAAAGGTATACAAGGCCACTTCCAAAGCAGACCTAGCATGGGAAGGCACTAGCAGCTGAGGAGTCGGGGAGACAAAGAAGGCCTCATGTAGAGAGAGGCACTGGAGCTGATTCTTGAAAGACATCACAGATTTCAAGAGGCAGAGGTGGAGAGGAAAAGGATTGCAGGCATGGGGGGCAAAAGGCATACAAAGGGAAGTTGGAGTGTCACGTGTAAGAAATAGCAAGTAAGCCAGGATGTAGAGTACCAGGGGAGGGTGGAATGGTCTTTGTTGTTGTTCAGTCATTTCAGTCCTGCCTGACTCTGCATGACTCCATTTGGGGTTTTCTTGGCAAAGAAATTGAAGTGGTTTGTCTTTTTTCCAGCTCATTTTACAGATGAGGAAACTGAGGCAAGCAGGGTTAAATGACTTGCCCAGGGTGCCATAGCTAGTAAGTGTCTGAGGCTGGCTTTGACTCAAGAAGATGAGATGACACCAGGTTCTCTGCTCTGTCTACTGCACCATCTAGCCTCTGTGGGAAATTAAAAGACTAGAGAGGTAAAGAGCGGGTAGATTGAAAAGAACTTCATATATTTTAAAAATGTTTTTATTGATGTCTTTTGTTTTTTATATCACCATAGATTTCTCCAATATACTTCCCTTTCCCCCTCCTAGAGAGCTGGTATTTTTTAAAGACAAAAAAAGAAAAAGAGGAAAAAAATGAGCACAACTAAACCCTATATTGAAAAAAAGCTGAAAGCATGAAATATGCGCAGTATTTGCTTTTGATATTTTTGTGTGTGTTTTTGTTCATTCCATTTACATTGTTGTAGCCATGCATATGGTTTTCTTAACTGCTTACTTAAGTCTTTATCAGTTCATGTAGATCTTTTCACACTTCTTTGTATTCATCACATTTGTCATTTTCACAGCATAATAATATTTATTTAGCCATTACCCATTTGATGTGTTTCTACTATGTTTCCAATTCTTTGCTATTGTAAAATGTTCTGCTGTAGATATTTCAGTGTATATGGGGATGTCCTTTTTTTGGCTAGGTAATGGGGTTAAGTGACTTGCCCAAGGTCATACAGCTAGTAAGTGTTAAGTGTCTGAGGCTGGATTTGAACTCAGGTCCTCCTGACTCCAGGGCCAGTGCTCTATCCACTGTGCCACCTAGCTGCCCCCAGGGATATCCTTCTTACTGATGGCTTCTTTTGGATATAAGCCTAGTAATAAATCTCTGGGTCAAAGAATGTGGACATTTAGTCACTTTCTTTGCATAATTACAAATTGCTTTCCAAAATGTTTGTATCAGTTCGTAGCTCCATCAACAGCATATCAATCTGCTTATCTTCCCACAGCCCCTCCAACATCAGCTATTTCTATTTTTTAAATCATCTTTGCCAATTTTTAGGGTGTGAAGTGAGACTTCTGGGTTGTTTTGATTTGCATTTCTCTTATTATCAGTGATTTGTAGCATTCTTTCATGTAGTTGTTAATACTTTGCAATTCTTGTTTTGAGCACTATATAAATGTCAGATTTTTTTTTTTATGAAGGAGGAAATTAAATCGTAGAGCAACTGACTTGCACAAGGTTGCACAGTTTATTTAATGGCAACATCAAGATTAAAATCCAGGTCTTCTGACTGTTAGGCCAGTGTTCTCTGAACTTAGGCTCTGAAACATTGATGAGTATTTAATATTACTGATGTAAGCACCGCAACACTGTTTATAAATAAGATACTGTTTAAAGAACAAAACAGGCTACATGTATACACATTATCTGCTCTGCTAGAACTTAATACATTTCAACAAATATTGGCCCTCAATGTAGCCTATCACTTCGGGAAACTACATGTACTGTGACCTTAATTTCTGAAGCCAAAATCAGACCACATGGTCCGATGAAGGATATTCCTTTTGGAAAGCCTTGTTAAAAGTAAAAGGTCTTTTCTTGAAATTGGTACTATCCTGGAAAATCTGGGACGTCCAGTCACCATAGCTACAGAGTTACTTCAGTGATGCAGCCACTACTTAGAATATTTCAGAAAGTTCTCTTTTAATTACCTTGAGAGCCAGCTTCGGTGTTAGGAAAGAAAATCTGTATCATGACTTCCTAGTTATACCCTGTTTTTGACACCCAAGTAGATCACCAAACTTGATTACCCACTTAATTTTCATGCTTTTCTTGTATTGACTTTTGTCCATTTCCTAATTTCTATCCCATCTACAAAAGATGAAGGTTTGCCACCCCTGAGACATACACACACACACACACACACACACACACACACACACACAGACATATACTGTGCCATAGATTCTGAAGGCCCGTCCCCAAAAGGAGTTCTATTAAGTGTTTTAAGCACTGGCAGACTTATTGAAATTCAGTGGAAACAGTACCAATTTTGAAGTCAGGGAAATCTCAGTGTTGTCTCTTCCCTTCTGTATCAACAAATCAACAAGCCAACAAGCATTTTTAAAGCACTTGTCCACTTGACTGTGTGATCTTTGGCATGTTTTACTTGACCTCTCTAGGCCTCATTATTTTCTTTCATAAAATTAGAGGGCTTGACTACAAGATTTCAAAGGTTCCTTCCAGCCCTGAATACATGAGAAAAAATGGTTAGCCTTTCAAGGTAATACTTGTTAAAGGAACACTAAAACAAACATTTGTTTGGTCAGAGATATTCTAGCATGGCTGTTCTTAAAGTATGGCCCTGGGACCCCTGAGGGTTCTTATGACCTTTTCAGGGGTCTGCAAGGTGAAAATTATTTGCATAATAATACTAAGATATTTTAATTTCTAATACAATGCATATAAGTAGATAGAACACACACACACACACACACACACACACATACACACACATATAAACTTTATGGGAGTCTTCGATAATTTTTGAATGTGTAAAAGGGTCCTGAGACTAGAAAGTTTGAGAACCACTACTGTATCATGTTAGTATAAAAGCCAGGTCCATTCCTTTATGGTTCTACCCCACATATTTGATACAATATCTACTTCAAAGCAGCATCTTCATAAGCTGTGCTTGATTATTGCTTTCCAGTCATTACCATAATATTAATCATGGAACCTCTCAAAGCAGCAGCAGAACTGTATTTCTATTTGGAGCAAGAATAAAGAACACCAGTGGAAACTCTTAGAAGAATCATAGAATCATAAATGGTTAGAGCTGGAGGGGTCTTAGATATCAAGAAAATAAGGTCTAAAGAGAAGAAATATGTTGTACAAACAACTTAGTGACAAAGTCAGCATTTGATCTGTCTCCCAACTCCTAATCCAATATTCTTTTCACTGAATTACCTTGATTTTGAGTGGAATTGAGGTTAACGCTTTTATACTGGAAGATATTACTATGGAATTCTCCATAGGACATCTCCATAGATGTCATTGGAAATACAACAGTTCCTGGGACCACTGCTCTCTTAATCCTGCCTTGAAAACATTTATTTAGTACTACTATCTATCTAACTGTCTATGCCAGTCCTTTCTTTTTTTTTTGGTGAGATGATCAGGGTTAAGTGACTTGCCCAGGGTCACACAGCTAGTAAGTGTTAAGTGTCTGAGGCTGGATTTGAACTCAGGTCCTCTAACTCCAAGACCAGAGCTCTCTTCACTGCACCACCTAGCTGCCCCCGTCTATGCCAATTCTTATAGCACCTGGGGTTTCTACTAAACTCTTTCAATTTAGTTAAATCTAAATTAATACTTCCACTGATTAGCCTGGGCCCTAAATAGATATCATAGTTCTGATTGTTTGCTTCCAGATTAATACTCAATGAAAGATGATTCATTCTCTGGCATTTGTGATGACCACACACACAGGGAATTTCCATATAGGGATTTATGTACGTAGAAAGTTTACACACAGTCATGAGTAGTTGTTGAGAGAGAAAATCTCATTGTTATATTAAGTGCAAACCTGATAAACTCTATCTGAATGCATTTATACACAGAGATTTAGAATTATAGAGAAAAATAAGCTTTTTTTTGGTGTCTTCATGGGCTACAACTTGGGGCTGTAATCGCTCATAATACTATGTGAGTATAGCAGTCTTCTAATTTGTCTTCCTAGCTCTAGTTTCTCCTCATCACAATCCATTCTCCACATAGGTGTTGAATTGGAATTCCTAAAAGTCTGATGTTTTCATCAGAAGCTTCAAGAACTCCCTATTTCCTCCCAGATAAAATGCAAACTTCCCTTTTTGGTATTTAAAATCCATCATGATTTGGCTCTACCATATCTTTTTCAGACTGATTTCACACTACTCCCCCTTATGAACTCAATGTTCCAGGCAAACTGGCTTTCTTGATAGTTCCCAGGCAAGACATTCCATTCCATGGTGGTACCATGCCTTTGGCATCCTCACTTTTTTTTTCTCTCTCCCTCCCCCTCGTGCTAATTCTTTTCAAAGCTCAGCACAAGTACTTCCTCTGTCCAAGGAACTTACCCCTTTCCCCTGTTTTCTCACCCTTCTCCATACCCAGTACTTTTTATTTACATTGTACCTCCTTAATCTGTTTAGTGCGGGGGTTTCCCCCAGTAGAATATAAACTCCTTGGGGATAGGAGAAGTCATTCAATTTTTATCTTCATATCACCAATGCCTGACAAATAGTAGATACAGAATAAATGTGTTACATTGAATTGAATAGAATCACTTTCCTTTACTCTTTTTGTTAATCATTTGAGAGACCGAGTGCCAAGGCACAAAGCTAGGTCCTTTCTCAAGGAAAGCAGCTGTTACATTCAAGGTTTACCATAAACTATTTAAGCATGAATTCTCTGTGAATCTGGATCAATAGGGAATAGAGAAGTAAATTCATATTTATCACCTTTTTAATCTGTGTTAAAGTCTACCTCAAGTCTTCCTCTTAGAATTGTCAAATTCCCTCAACTAATGGAGGAAAAGTATGATGGGTAATTGAAGCATACTATTAATCCCAAGCTTGATTCATCCATTAGTTTCAGTTACTTTTCTTCTTCAATGGTTGACAAAGCCTATTAACTAATTTGCATTCCATCTCCTCTTCCTTCCTTATATACCTTTTGGTAGAAAGTTTGCAAGTTGTTTTAAATTATTAGGATTATCCTGGAGTTAATTTAATTTTGAATGGAGGTGGTGATGGTTGGTTTAAGATGAACTCTAGCCACTAATGGCTGAGGCCAGTGGGAAAGCTTACTCAGATATCTAACCAAATCAGGGTGATAACAGTTTATTTATATACTTAAATGCAGGGAGTGGTGGTTATGTAATACTGTGGAAAGAATGCTGGCTCTAGAGTAAGATATGACCTTGGGCAAGACATTTAACTTCTCTGGGCCTCCATTTTCTCATCTGTAAAATGATAGAGTGATAGTACCTGACCTCTGGGGTCTCCTTCAATTTGAGATTATGACTCAATATCTTTGCAAACATAAGGAATGATGATAGACCCTCAGGTGTTCCTAAGTATTATAATGTGAAGAAACATGAAGCTAATAGACTACTGGAGTTCTTAAATATTCCAAGTTACTAAGTTGTCACTAAAATGTCTTTCTCATGAATGGTGTATGTAGCAAATGAGAAAGAGTTGATGAGAGCCACTTACCTCTGAAAAGTGTACAGGGAACTACTGAACAACTGAAATGTCTTCCTTCAGATTGGGTCTCCCATATTCACTTTATTTTCTCCATTTCTCCTACTATGGCCTTAATCTAGGGCCTGGTCCTCTTTCTGCTTCTTGTTGGTCATCTTGCTAGGTGTGCTACTCACGCCTGTCAATGCTGAACGAATAAAGTTGACTTTTCTGCCCATCAATTTGAGCATACCACCTCCTCTTCAGGCAGGAGCACTATTCAGTAGTGTTACCAATGTCACTGTTAGTGTAGCACAGAAGAAACAAAGCTGGATTTGGAGTTGGAGGAGAGGTTGGGTTCATTTGGCTTTTCCACTTACTCCCTGTGTTACCTTGGGCAAGCTGGGCTTGGACTTGAAGAACTAAAGCTGGGAGCTCCCTTCTAGTTTTAAATTCATGATCCTATGACTAGGATGCTATGCCCCTGCTTTGGAATCTTTCTCCAGTGACCCACATTCTCCTTCTATGCTTAAGATTTCTCCCTGGAATCATGATAGACTTATGTGGTGGAATTCTCACTTCAGGCCAATTTATTTTTCTCTCTGAGCCTTTTAAGTCAATTCCACTCAACAAACATTTACTGAGCAGTCAGTATGGGCAAGCCTCTAAGCTGGGTGCCAATGGGTCTATGAAGACATCTAACACTTAATTCCTGCATTCAAAGACTTTACCTTACCTAAATTACATTGAATAAAGGGGGGGGGGGAAGAAGACAGACAACTATGATGCAAAGTTGAGTGCAAGAGAAGTAAAAAAAATTTACAAAAAGTACAAAAAAACCCCCCCAAAACCTCGTCCTTCATTGCTGTCACTCTAACAGGGTTATCTTCTCTTATGTTTTCTTTCTAGAGATAATGGGCTCTCAGAAACGTATATTTAGAATAGGAAAGGATCATTAAAACCATCTAATCCAACCCACCTTATTTTATGGATAAGGAAAATGAGACCCATGAAGTATAAGTGATTGAGTGGTCACACAGGTTTGTAAGGGTCAGTGGTGGGACTTCAATCCAGATCTCTCTGCTTCCTTTCTCTGAGACTTGGATCTTTGGGTTAAGTGTAGGCAATTTAGGTTAAGTAGGGCAGCTAGGTGGTGCAGTAGATAGAAACCAGGCTTTGAGTCAGGAAGAGTCACCTTCGTGAGTTCAAATCTGGCCTCAGACACTTGTTAACTGTGTAATCCTGGGCAAGTCACTTATGCCTCAGTTCCCCAGTCTGTAAAATGAGCTGGAAAAGGAAATGATAAACACTCCAGTATGTTTGTTAAAAAAACCCCAAATGGGGTCATGAAGAGTTGGACATGACTGAAAAATGACTCAACAACAAGGCAATTAAGGTTTTCTGGACAATGTTTATTGACAGTTCAAGCAATAATGAAAGCACAGATTAGTTTTAGTAAGATTTTGGCAGCATAAAGAAAACAATAGTTTGATTTAAACATTAATCACTAAAATTCTGTACCTGCAATGTAATTAATATAACCAGCCTTTATTGACAGAGCTAAATGATTGTCTCCACAAGGTTCTTTGGAGTTGGTTCCTCCTGTGGAATCTGGGCAAACTAAATACAGTCAAAGTTGCATGGCCTGAAAATGATGAAGTGCCTTCTTGTATTCACTTCTTTGGGTTTCAGGTAGTAGCTCTAATTCCTTATTTTGCTGAACTTAAATTTTGGTGCTATTAATACATGAATTAATGGTGTAGTGGAGACTTAGAAATAGGATGCCTGTGACACGCAGTGATTGTATGACCTTGGTCAAGTCTCTTGTAACTAACTTTTCAGTGCCCTAGGCAATTCCCTAAGGCTGTGAGTTGCAGAGATAAGGTCCACCTGCATCGGTAGAATTTCCTTACTGGGTGTTCTGCAGACCAATGAAATCACAGTTTTGATCCAAAATCAAATTCACAAATAATGATACATATGTGCTAATGAATCAGCTAGGTGTCACAGTGGATAGAACATTGTATCTGGAGTCAGGAAGACCTGACTTTAAATCCAGCCTTAGTATCTTACTGGCTGCATGACTCTGAGCAAGTCACTTGGCTGCTGTTTGCCTCAGTTTCCTCAGCTGTAAAATGGGGATGATAATAGCACCTAACTCTTTTTTTTCGGGATTGTAGTAAGGACCAAATGAGATAATATTTGTAAACTGTTTAGCTGGGTGCCTGGCACTATATAATCTTATCCTTTTCTTCTCTTCTTTCCTCTAATGCACCAAAGTTAAAACTATAGCAAAACAAAGATGTGTAAATTCTGTTTAGGGGGATTTCATAACTTGAAGCTATTTGACCAGTAAATCCAGAAGTTCCTACTAGATTTATGTGGGAGGAAATCAGTGGGTGTTTTGGGATTCACAACAGAATCAACTATTGTCCCAAATTGTGTCTAAGGTAAAGATAACATTAAGTTTTCTGCATTAGCATCAAATAATAGATGAGGATAGTGGTAGTACTGTGGGTCCTCAAAAGAGAAATATTAAAAACAACAACAATAATACCAGGCTTCCTCATGAGAACCAAATGCCAGAAGATAACAGAGATTGGGGAGACAAGTAAGAGGTTTTTGTTTTCATTTTCAAAATATAAAAATCTTCAAGATTTGACTCCCCCTACTCCATCCCTCCAACTCCCATGTTGATTTCTTTTCTTCCTATGTATTTATCATATTCCAATCTGTATTATGACTATTTGTGTACATGCCTGATCCTTTTATTAATCCATGTTTTCTTGCATTGTATCTATAGTATTGGGGCACATAGGTGGCATAGTGGATAGAGCAGTGGGCCTAGAGTCAGTAATACTCATCTTCCTGAGTTCAAATCTGTCCTCTATACTTACTAGCTGTATGATCCTCGGCAAGTCACTTAACCCTATTTGCCTCAGTTCCCTTGCCTGTAAAATGAGCTGGAGAAGGAAATGCTCTCAAGTATCTTTGCCAAGAAAACCCCAAAGGGAGTCACAAAAAGACATGACTGAAAAACAACTGAATCAAAAAAAAAATCTACAGTATTCTTCATGCCTAGTACTGTTCATCATACAAAATAGGTGCTTAATAAATGTATACTATTGAATTAAATTTCTGGTATAAGAGTGATCTGTTGGCAGGCAAGAGTGAGGTATGGCTTATACCCTAATTATGAAGAAAGCTATTTAGAGATTAGATCTAGGGAGAGCTTCCAAATTGGGTAGTCAATACTCAAGGTATTTTTTTTTATCTTCTGCTTGGACTGAACAATTAGAAATCATTATTGGGTTCAATCTTCTGCGCTGAATCTGTAAAAGTACAGTATGCTCTCGCTGATAAGGAACACCTTTCCCATTTGCAAGAGGATCCCCTCTAGAGATGCCTGCTGATTGCAAAGCCCTCAGATGTTTCTGTAGTAAGGATTTCTGCACCAAGGGGGATTGGCTCCTGAAAAGAATTCTGACTCCGGCAATACCTATCTGTGTGACTCTGGGCAAATCTTGTAACCTCTCCTGGCTTCAGTTTCCTCATCTGTAAAATGAAGGGGTTGAATTAGATGACCTCAAAGGTACCCTCTTGCTTGAAATCCTATGATTCTCTAAGATAGTACTTCTAAGAGATCCCCTTTTCAATGCTCTTTTTTTTGCATTTATAAGTGAACCTCTATTAGATTTTAATATCTCTTCAACACCTTGCTTAAGATTTTGTAGTTTGTGACTATCTCAAATAGCTATGGTTAGTTTTTCTTTTAACAGAGGAGAGAATGGTTCCTTTTCATAGCCCTGGGGCACCATGGGTAGTCTTTATTGACAACTGGCATGAAGACAACACAAGACCAGGGACAGGCTAAAAGTGAAAGAGGAAGTACTAACTGGGCCAGAACCAGCCAGAGAACACCAAGATTGGTTGTATCCTTACTGTGCAAATCCAAAGTGTCAAGATGTAACCAGAGTTAAGGAAGGACACAAGTCTTAAGGCTCAGAGGATTGTACCTGCAAAATCAGTGTCATTGTTATGTGATAAAGCATCATATCACAAGCTGGTCTGAATCAAGGCATTGGCAAAGAATTGTATGGAACTCATCTAATGCCTCTAGTAGTAGGAATCCTACTATACTCTGCCTCTGGGACAGAAGAAAGGGTTAAAATTGACTCCTGAAAAAGAGGATATTTTAAATTATTTCTAATTACTTCTAATATCACTTCTCATATTAAATTGGACGTGGTCAAAGAAGGTCTATGAGATATAGGAAGAGCCAAAGAATACCAACATCAGCTTTATCCTAGAGGAACAGTTCCAGCACGGCAAGCTGCCAATGTTTCTTCCTGAAGTTAGGTCAGTGTGGCCAAGCAGATGACTCTATCCTAGACAGTAAGGAGCGTAAGTTCTAACTAAGGAAGATCTATGCCTGAAAGGGAAAATAAACCCTTACCATGAGATCCACTAATGGAATAAATCCCAAGATGGCTTGGGAAAAAAATGAAAAGGACAGAACTCACCCCCTCAGAGCCTAAGCAAGTAATTTTTAGATTTTTAATATTATGGAGCAAGAAACAGGACTGTGAGTGAGTGACTGGCACAGGGTGACTATTTGAAAGTAAGAACCATAAATCCAAAAACTTGGATTATTTCCTATATTGTCCAATTTTATTTACAAACACTTTGAAGACAGTTATAATGCACATTTAGCTTCCATTACACCATGATCTCCTTGAAGGCAGTGAGTACTTTTGCTTTTCTTTATATCCCTGGAACTATCAGAGTATCTGGTTTATAATTGATTTTTCTATAGCACATAGCCCAACAATATGTCTATAAAGGGCTCTTAATTTCAAAGATAATAATGCTTTTATAGTAACAATTAACGCATAGTAACAATTATAATTTTCCTGTAGCCGTGGAAGGAAATGCCCTCACTTCCTTTGGGAAGATGTCATCAAATCATTTATTTAAAAACAAAATCAAAATCTTTCTTCAAAAAGAATCATGGACAGTGAAATGGATTAGCATAGTTCTTATTAAATTGCATTTTGTTGGATGTTGTTCTCCATTTGTTTTTACTTTAAAATATAGAAGTTACAAAAATTATGTTGTTGCCAGTATAGACTTTTTATACAAATTAAGAATTAATTACACACCTTAACCTAATTTATTAAAATGGAACATTTACAAAACTCTGTTGCTACCTCACTACATGAGATTCTGTCTAAAAGGGGGCACCAGGGTTTCGTTCTTTGCTTCAGCCATAGCAAAACATGTTATAAAAGGAAAAAGAAAAGGCATTCTTAGTGAGGTCTTGCAGATGTAGAGGTTCCAAATACTTCATGTCCAACTGTGTGTGTGTGTGTGTGTGTGTATATGTGTATATGTGTGTGCATGTATGAGTAAATGTGTTAGCTTTTTGCCTTTCCTTCCTACATGCTCCAACGTCCTATAAGGAATGCGTCTGATACAGTGTAGCTCAAGAGCCCTGTCAATATAGCTCCCTGAAAGTTGCACCCTGATTCAAGGTATTTTTTGGGTCAGTACCTATTTAAATTCATAGCTCTGAGCCCCCATTTCCAATGAATCTCACTAGACTGTGAGAGATGGCATATACATTCAAAGCAAATAATAACAATAATTAAGACAGGATAGCAAGGTACATATAAAGAAAAAGGTCTTCATAGACAAAAAGGGCATAATTTCCCACAGATTTATATTGATTTTCCACAGATTCTCATAGTGAAAAAGGGCATACTACCTGGACAGCTCTAACTCCTGAGATTACATCCCAACTGTAGTACTTCTTGAGAGTCTGTTGGCTCAGTCTCTCAGCAACCCACTGTGGTTTACTGCTACTGGGTGGGCCTTCCTTATTAAACTACAAAATGATTTATTTCTTCCAGTTCCTAAAAGAGCCATCATCTATTTCTGGGTTTCTTCTTTATTGAAGTGCTCTGCTAATCTACCTGCTGTTGCCACATCTGCTGTAGGACTTCTTCAGCTGCTACAGCTTCTTTTAAAAAAGGGGGTATTATTGTTCTTTTGAGAGATTTCCCATCTTTATGGATATTTTAGATTTTTGTTAGTCAGACTCATAGTCTATATTCAGTTAGCATAGAAAGGAAAACTTAGAGCAAAATTTTTCCTCCCTTCTTCTCTCCCTCCCTCTTTCCTCCCCTTCCTCCCTCTTTTGTCTTTCTCTCCCTCCCTCCCTCCCTCCCTCCCTCCCTTCCTTCCTTCTTAATTCCCTCCTTCCTTCCTTCCCTCTCTCCCTCCTTCTTTCTTTCATCTCATTTCTCTTCAGGAAAAGCTCCTTCAGATCTGCTTGCTATTTAATTTGGGGTGAATAAATTTCTCTCAGCTCTCATGATGCCCTTGGCAACTAGCACCAAGGTCATGCTAATTTCCCTAGAGATTAATTTAGCAACACTGGAGGGGAAGGGTGGAGATGATTACCTTTGTGTTGCATTCTTGCAGCTACATTTATATTTCTGCCCTCCTTACAGCAGTGAACAAAATTTATTTAAAGTAGTAGTCAATAATAATGAATAGTCAACAAACATTTATTGAGTGCTTACTGTGTGCCAGGCACTGTGCTAAACTCAGAGGATACAAAGAGGCAAAAGGCAGTCCCTGTCCTTAAGGAACTCACAGTAATATTGGACTGATGTTTCATGCTGTATTTTTACTTGTTATAATATTATTTTTCCATTCAAATTCTCCAATAACTCATCTCTGAATTGAAGTAACCTTAGAATCTGTGCCAGTGGTGGAGTACAAGCTTTAGTAAGTCCTACCAAGCTGGAAGACTTTAAAAATAGGCCTGGTGGGGAACTGTGCACCTGTTATCCAAGGGCTGGCCTTGGTAATGATTTCCTTCTGGATAGAGAAAATTAATGAAAAGTTTCCACTAAGTCATAGAAGGGTTGTGATCTGGGTTGATGGAAGGCGTATTCATTTCATTCCACTGAAATCAGATACCCTTAAAGCACTGAAATAAATATTAACATTCTTGCTTAATCACATGCTAATTTCTTTTATACCTTGCTTAATTTTTTTTTTCCAGGCTCACTGTGAATTTTGCATGATTACCTTTCTGGAAGGGACTGTGAAAAAAGTTTCTTAACTATCAGCCAGGAGGCTCGGATCAGAAAAATAGCTTTTATTAGCTAAAAGGGGCTTGATCAGGAGAACTACTTAATCAATTTGATGAGTTTCCTGGAGGTACGTGTTTGGTACCTTTGATTGTTCATATTACCTCCCCAAAGAGAAGAAAGATATGCCCACTGGCACCTTGTTAAAAGAATAAAAGACAATTCTTGGTTAAGATTCGGGGATTGGGCTGCCCCAAGATGATGCACTTAGTCTAGAGCTGCCCCTTGGAGCTTCCTAGAGGAGGCATTTCACTGACTGGGGTTGGTCCCAACATGACTCTTGGGAGCCTTAACTCTGTTGGAAGGATGCTTCCTTTGTGCTTGCCTATAAAAGTCAGGGGATAAATGCTCTTGAGTCATTTATATAGTGTTTGATACATTGTTGGTGTTTAATTCATGATTGTTGAATTGAATTTGTTTAATTTACAGTTTATAAAGTACTTTCAGCTTTTTTTTCTTTTTGTTTGTTGTTGTTTTTTGAACAGTTGAGGAAATGGAGGCTTAGAGAGTGTAACTGGTAAATCATAGAGTCAGTACTAAAACCCAGGTCTTCTGACTCCAGATTCAGAACTTTTCCCCAAAATACACTGTAATGCCTTATTATTATTTTTTTTTTTGGTCATATCAGAACATCATCAATGTTTCATTTTTGTTGCCCATTTGTTTTCATTCCCACTATCCATGAACCATGTCTTTTTACAAAAACGTTGTTTCTAGCCCTTGCACATGGGTGCATATTGGGCCTGAAAATGACCATGGTGAGAGATAGGAATGTGAACTTAGAAGAATATTTTTTGGGTTTAAGGTGTTCATCTTTGTTCAGAAAGAACTCAATGTTCTCTTGTTTCTCTTTAGAATCTTCCCCTGCAACAATAAACTCCTTTTGGACTCTCTGTGGGGGAAAGTCTGTAAATGGGAAGGCCTTGGTTTGCACTTTTTGTTTACAAATCACTAGAAATATTGTAACATGGCTGTTTTTCAAGGCAAGGTTTTGAGTGGATTAGAATCAACCAATTTAAAAATTGTTTATTTCAGTGCTATGTCAAATTTTCTTTCTCCTGGCTACATCATAAAAAAAAAAAGCTTTCTTGAAAATAGGATTCTTCATTTATAATTTAAAAATTATTTTTGATTATACATTATATATACATATATAATTATTTGTGTATGTATTTTTGTTTATATGTATATAATATACATATTATTTTGTCTACATATTTTATATTTGTGTATGTATGTCTATCTATGTCTGTCTGTCTGTCTATTTCTTTAGTGAAGCAGAGCATGTGGCATAATGGTCAGAGAGTAGGTCCTAGAGTTAGAAATCCATCAATAAGCATTTATCAAGGACTTACTATGTGCTAAGTGCTCAGGATACCAATGTGTGTATGCATATACATACATACACATATATTAGGGACAGCTAGGTGGTGCAATGGATAGAGTACCAGGCCTAGAGTCAGGAGGATGTGAGTTAAAATTCGGCCTCAGACACTTATCAGTGTGTGACCCTGGGCACATCACTTAACTTTGCTTCAATTTCCTCATCCCTAAAATGAGCTGGAGAAGGAAATGGCAGACACCCCAGTATCTTTGCCAAGAAACCCCAAATGGGGTCATGAAGAGTTGGACATGACTGAAATGACTGAACAACAACCACCACCAAAGCAGTGGGACTCTGTACTTTGGAATAGTAGCTGGTGAGTAAGACTGCCTTTCCCCACCCCACCCACCCAACTTTTCATTATTTGGTGGAAAGAGTGAGTAGCAAAAAAATGAGCAGGAATAAACGGATTGAAAAGATAATTTTACTGTCTTTTCCCCAATAATCATTCCTCTTCCATTTCCTAGGAGGACACCATTATCCTTTCAGTGTCCCAGGTTCTCAACACTTTCCTTATCTTTTACTCCTCACTCAGTTGACAACACTTCTCTCTTCAAAGCTGTCAGTGATCTCTTACTTTCTAAATCTGATGGCCTTTTCTTGATCTTCCCTCTTGTTAATCTTTCTGAATCATTAGACACAGTCATCATTTATTTTCTTAATTCTCTTAACCTCCTCATTATCCTGACAGTACTCCATTATTCTCCTACTTATTTGATGAATCCTCAGTCTTCTTTGCTGGATTATTATCTATGTTATTCATAAAAACATTAATACTGCCCCCCCTACCCCGGTCAGGCTCTGTCCTATATATTATCTGACTTGGTGATCTCATCTCCAATGAATTTAATTATGATCTTCATACAGATGATATTCAGATCTATAGATTCAGGCCCTGATCTCTCTCCTGAGCTCAAGTTCCACATATTAAATTGCCTATTGGACATTCCAAACTGGATATCCCGTAGGTACCTCAAACTCAACATATCTAAAATAAAACTCATTAACTTCCATCATCACCACCCCTAAACCACCCATTCTTCTGACCTGCTCTATTTCTAGTTAGTTAGGTTCTCAATTTTGGCATTTGTGATTCCTCACTTTCCCTCACCCCACATATCAGCTAGTTTGAGAAATCTTTTCCACAGTATTTCTCCATCATTCCCTTTCCTCTACTCAGATAATCATTACCTTAGTTCAGGGCCTCATCCCTTCTCATCAGACTATTGCAATAGCCTCCTATTTGATCTCCCTGCCTCAACTACCAACCCAATCCAATATATCCTCCACCAAAGTGATTTCCCTAATGTACAAAACTGACCATATCACTTACCTATTGCATAAACTCCAAGGACTCCCTATTAACTTTAGGATAAAATATTACTTCATATTTATCTTTTAGAAACATCTGGTTTTATATGTTTTATAACCATCTTTGTATAGATATTTGAATAGTTGTACATGTATATAGTTTATATAAAAGTAATTATACATATATTAGGAACATATGCACACTTATTTTTCCTTTTAGGGATACATAATCCCAAAATTTTGGAGACTGCTTCTCTAGGTGATGGATAATAAGGGCCTGATCTAAGATAGTGACTATGTGAATAGAGAGGGAATTGGCTAAGAGAGATGTTGGCAAGATTTGGCAATGAATTGGATATATGGATTGAGGGAAAGTGAGGAGTGAAGGATAATATCAAGGTTAAAAATGCTGGGAACCAGAAGAATAGTGGTGCCTTTGCCTTGAATTGCGAAATGTGGAGGATAGTGGATTTGGGAGGAAAGATAATGCATTCAGTCAGGTGTGGTGTAATGCCTGCTACTGAGGGTGGCTGAGGCTGGTGCATCAGTTGAGTTTGAGAATTCTGATCTTCAGTAGAGCTAACTGGCCCAGATTAGAAAAACAGAGTAGGTTAAAATTTTCCATATTGATCAGCAGTTGAGTCAGGCTGTGAGCAGCCTCTGTACTTCTAGCTTGGTTGAGAAAGAGACCCAGTACTTAAAAAACAAAAATTTGTGTTGGACATGTTGATTTTGAGATGTCTATAGAACATAACAACAAGCAGCTGCTAATGTGGGACTGAAGTTCAGGGGAGACACTGGAGCTGGGTTTATAGATCTCTGAGTTAATTTACATAGACATGATAATTAAAACCACGGGAGCTGATAAGGTCACCAAGAGATAGTGTTGAGAAGACCTTGTTCAAATCCTATATCTGATCCATAGTAGCTTGCCATCGGTAAGTCACAACCCCTACTCCCAATCATCTCCCTAAAACTATAAATTACAGATGAGTTGCTGACTTCATCAGTGGTGGAAGTTTCTATGCCTTGGAAGTTCCTTACACAGATGAAATCATGAGTTTGGACCAATAAACAAACAAATAAATAAGTAAGTAAAAAACAAACAAATAAATGTGGGTATATAAAACATTTTTCTTCCTCCTCCCACCTCTGAAACAAGCTTTGAGATTCATATATTCATTCAACAAGCATTTTAAAAATATCTACTATGTGTCAGGTACAATGCTACTAGATTCTAGGGAGACAAGTACAATAAAATGAAACAATGACACCAAGAATTTACATCCTATTGAAGATGGAGATAAATAGAAGGTACCCAGGAGATGTGATGTGGCACCAAATAACATTGTCATCCAGAAATCAGGGATCTTGAACATCCGTAGGCTGCATTTCAAAGCAGATTATATTCAGTTTGAGCTAGTGGTCTGAGTATCTCTGCTCTAAAGACATATAAGGAAAAGTAAAGCATGTCTAAGCATATGTTAATATTATTATTCACAGGGGCAGAGCATTTCCCCCACCTCTGTTACTGCCTCAGGACCAAATGCCTGGCTGATCTACCTTGATGTAGTTTCTTAGCTGATGGCATTTGAGTTTTTGATCCTTGGCACAATTCTTTCTGGCCAATTCTCTATCTGCCTATTATCCTGGCATTAGTACATTAGGTCAGAGGCTCCAAGTCATTCCAGTTTCAAATGGTTCCCTCCAAATTGGTCACCTACCAATGCCATTCTCATATATGGGAAATAACTTAGGAGTGGGGGAAAAGGCATTTTTTAATCTAATTAATTCTTCTTAGAGAGAATGACTACTAAAATGTAGACTAAGTGAAAAAGTAGATGTATCATCTGTTTTCACCCTGAATTTGAATCTTAAAAGAGCTAGGGAAAGCTGGGAGAGTTTGCTTCAGCTCCCTTTTGAATTCTCTTTTATTTTTTCCTCTCTTTCTCTTTCATCTTTAATTTTTTACTCCATCTTGAGGCTAGCATTCTAAGCTTGGATAAGAGGAAGCAATCTTAAGCTAGAAAAATGTGAACACCAGAGAGATTCTCAGGAACTTGACAAAAATGTCTGACAAAAATAACTATTGGGAAAGGGAAGGGGATAAGAGAAGTGGGGAGAGATAGAAGGGAGGGCAGATTAGGGGAAGGGTTATTCAGAATGCATACCATCTTGGGGTGGGGGGGAGGGATGAGATGGGGAGAAAATTTGGAACTCAAAATCATGTGGAAATGAATGTTGAAAACTAAATGTTGAAAAATAAATAAATTTTAAAAAATAACTATTGGCCAAAATGTGTTACTTTAATTGTTACAAAAGGCTGTCATGTAAGCAGATTCATATGTTGCAAATATGGCTCCATCAAGGCTCCAGTACAGTTAGCTAATTGAAGTTCATTGAGTCTCATCTTTGTACCAAGGAAACTGATGGAATAACTCATCGCCATATAGCACTTGCTTCAAGCCAATCTTTTGAGATAGATAGGACAAGAATTATTATCCTCATTTTATGAATTAAGAAAATAAGGCTCAAGAAGGTAAAATGTGTTGTCCAAAGTAGCACAGATAATAACCATCAGATCTATCATTTAAACTCAAGTCTTCTGGTTCTAATTTCAGTGCTCCTTTCACTATGCCACGTCGCCTTTTGGAGTCTATATTATAAAAGCTAACATTACCACAAGTTTAGACAAAAATGCCCTGTGGAAGAAAGAAAACATGGGTTATACTAGGGAAAATAATGGCTGACTAATTTTCTTTGAGGGAGAATAGGTATTTGGATAAAGGAGGATAAACAAGAGTAATACACTGAAACTTTCTAAAAGCATTGACAAGGATCCACACTTTTTAAAAAATTAGAGGGCAATGGGAGTGGAGAATCATTTGGTCCCTGATAGGAGCTGGTTTAAAAGTCTGAATAAATAGACTTTTTTTTTTGAAAGAAGAGAATAGAGAATGGAATTTCTCAGAAATCAGTTTAATAAATTAATTTTAATATGTAAAATGTCCTGCATATTTTTGGGGGCATGGTGTCTGGGGTTTATTCTATAGAAACTCAGCTTTGGCTAGCCCTCAGTGGTCAGCACTGTAGTCAATGCCTTGGAGACCCTGACATAGAGATGTGAACTCTTTTCTTATCTCCCTCACTTGTTACTCATTCACTCTCTGAGAACCTATTGGCTGAAGGTACCCTTATGTTCAAAGCTAAGCCAGGGTGAGGGGAAACTCAGCTGTATCACCTCCTTGATCCACACACTGAGGCAGCTAAAGCAATGTTTGTTGATGGGATATTTTACATATTTTTGCAAAATATGACGTACTTGCTACCTTCAAGGAATTTACATTCTACTGGAATTGATGCCAGGACTGGTCTCATTTAACAGATTTTATAAATGATCTGGAGGAGAGAGTGCAAAAATAAAAACCCCAGATTTGCTGATGACAATTACCTCTTAATTGTCAAGCTAATGGGGATAGATTATAGAAGTAATACTTGTGAATAGGAAAAAAAAGTGATGATGAATGTTATGATGGATAAGTCCAAGGTGATGCAGCTAGTGATGAATATACCTTACCTATCAGATGAAGAGCTCTAAGTTATTATGAGTCATGGCCCAGAAAAGTGACCTAGGAGTCATTGCAGAGTTTTGACTAGGACACTGGATGAATGTGCTGCTGTGGCCAAGAATAAAACAATACATCATTCAATTGTTGTACTAAACTATGGTGCATATACCTGGAATACTGTGTGTGATTCTGATTACTCAAACTGGAAAAGAACTGAATGAATTAGAGAAGGCTCAGGAAGAGCAACCAAAACAATCAGCAGAATGGGGGACTGCCATAGGAAAGTAGATTTTAAAAGATAAGGATAGATTTAATCAAAAGTGAAAAATAGAGAAACTACACTGTGTGTCAGCTTCATTATTCAGTATTGTTTTAGGTTATTTAAAATACCTAGACAGTTTAAAAATACCCGAGCATATACCTGCCAAAACAAACACAGGACTTATATGAATATAAACATAAAATACTTTTTATATAAATACAACTCAGATCTAAATAATTGAAATAGTATTTATTGTTCATGGGTAGGTAAAGCCAATATAATTTTTAAAATGACAATTTTACATAACTAATCTATTTATTTAATGTCATAGCAATTAAATTACTTAAAAAAATTATTTTACTAAGTCAGAAAAAATAACAACAAAGTTCATTTGGAAGAATAAAAGGTCAGGAACTTCAAAGAAACCAAGGAAAAAAGATGTAAGGGAAGTAGATTTAGCAATATCAGATCTTAAACTATATTGTAAGATGAGAGCATTATTGAAGTGTAAAAAGGATAATTTTAATCGTTTTAAATTAAAATTTTCTTGTATAAATAAAATCTTTGTAGCCAAGAATGGAAGGAATGCAGAAAATTTGGGGGAAAATCTTTCATAGATAATCTCTCAGATAGGATGTGGTTGGGTTGGAGTATTGCTGTGGTGTAGGAAATGATGAGCTGGTTGACTTAGAGAAACATGGAAAGACTTGGACTTAGGAAGGAGGATACTATCCACTTTCAGAGAAACAGGTGATAGAAGGAAATATATAGGGTGGTGAGGGAAGGAGGAGAAAAAATAAAGTAAAAAGTACAAAGCAGAACAAAAGAAAACCAACAGGGAAGCAAAGAAAAGCTGAGCAGCTCTGAAAACAATGTGTGATATTTATTATATGCATTTCCTTGAAAAGAGGTATTTGGATAAAGGAAGACAAACAAGAGTAATATACTAAATTTTTTTCTTGAAATGGAAATTTACTGTTTTATGTTGAATCCTCTCTTATGGTCTGCTGTGTACATGGGAATGGTTTCTTTTTTCTTTTCTCATTTTGTATTTAAGTTTAAAATAAAAATAAATTTACAAAAAAATAAATAAAAATTAAAAAATAAAAGACAAGGACCCTTCATTATAGAAACACAAAACCTCAGAAAGACATGATTGAAAGGTATATTATCAAAAGATGTAGATAATTTGAACATAGGTTTGTTTACCAAATCCTCAAATAATTGATAGGATGAGACTGGAGTGAGGCAAATTTAAAACAAATCAAAGAAGGGGTAGATTGTGGAAAGGTTACAGATGCCACACTGAAGAGCCAATATTTATCCTAAAGGCAATGGGGAACCACTGAAGATTTTTGAGCAGGAAAGTGATGTGATTAGAGCTTTGCATAAGCCTGGGGAATCTGTACCTAATACAAATGGATACATAAAGGGTTTGAACAAATTTATGAATTTTATTAATAAATCAAATTTATGAATATTTATGAATATATAGTACAGAACCTTTAAGGTGAATGTCAGTAAGGACAATTCTATCCTCCTTCAGCATGTCTCTTAAGTTTCTCTATATTAAAAAAAGAATTTGTATTAATATCTTTCATTTTTATGTTGCTTAAGGTTCTTCCTGTAACCCTCTCAGATAGCCTTCACTTATAACAAAGAACTTAGTTTCTATATTGACAACAAAATGCTAGACTTCACATGGACCATAAGTGTAACCTAATGTGGTAATTCCTATGTTTCTAAGACCGTGCCCAACTTATGCCTTTTAGACAATACTCCAGAATTCAAAAATAATCCAAGCACATTGAAATGAACATTCAAGAGTTTGTGCCTTTTAAAACAAACCTACCTCAGGCTAAAAGCTTTTGAGGACCTTTATTTACTCTGTGATGTGTATTTTAGGCTTTATTCTATCTCTTCATATGCATATATTTGTGTTGATATTAGAAAAGTGCTTTGAGATCCTTAAACTAATGAGAAAATATACCTTTATTTAGCATATTTCTCTGAGGACTTTAAAGTCACTCACAGAAGCTTCCATGGTTCTCCTACTGGTCTGATAGTGATAGCCAGATATTTGTTTCCTTCACTGGCTCCTCTTCTTGGTCCCACTCTCTAAATGTGGGCCTCCCAATACTTGCCCCTGCTTTTTTTCTCTTAATTTACATTCTCTCCCTTGGTGCTCATTTACTCACTTGGCTTTGATGATCATTGACCCTTTAAACCAGAGGTGTCAAATGTTGCCTGCAGGCTGCATGTGGCCCATAACACTCCTGAGTGCTGCATGAACCGGGTTAAAATGTAATTGGGAAATATTTAACAAAATAAAAAAAATAAAAAATATAATAAAATATAAAAAATATTACATTTTAAAATTAGGTTAATGTGTAGCCTGCAGGGACCTCTATGTACGGATTATTGGGCCCCAGTTTTATTTGAGTTCGACACCACTGCTCCAAACTGTGTGTCCAAGATTAACCTCTCCCCCAAGTTTTACTTATTCCACTCCAATTGCCTGCTGGACATTTCTGCTTGAATGTCTCACCATCATCCTAAACTAAGCATGTCAAAAATTTTACTCTTCATCTTTGGCCACTGAATCTGTTCTGCCTCTCATTTCTTTGTTTCTGTTGATATCATTTACTTCCCAGTTACCCAGATGCAAATTTGAAATTCATCTTTGAGACTTTCCTGTTTTTCATTTTAGCAGTTAATCAGTTGTCATATCCTACTGATTTCTTGACTCAAATCTATTTTCTTTCTCCCTTACATAGCCACCATCCTAGTGGAGGGTTTAATCCTCCCTCATCTGGAATGCCAGAATAGTCTCCTAACAGGTCTCTTAACAATTCAATCCTTCCTTCACACTGTTTCTAGATTACTATTCTTAATCATTGCTTTCCTGATTAAAAGAAAAAAAACCCAAACAAACAAAACTTAAGTAGTTACTAGCTACCAAATAAATAAACAGTCAGTCAACAAGCATTTAAAAAGTATCTACTATTGCCAGGAACTGTGCTAACTACTGGGGATGCAAAAGAAAAACAAAAAACATTTTCTGATTTCAAGGAGCTCACAGTCCAATGGCAGAGAAAGCATGCAAACAATTAGGTACAAACGATATATACAGGATATATACATGAATGGTCTCAGAGAGAAGACACAGAGGTTAAGTTGTATTGGGAAGGGCTTTTTGCAGAAAGTAGGACTGTAGCTGAGACTTTAAAGAAACCACACAAGCCAGGAGGTAGAGATGTGGAGTTAGAGTTCTAGGCATGGGAGACAATTAGCAAAAATGTTTAGAGTCAGGAGATGGATTATTGAGTACAAGGAACAGCAAGGAGACCAGCGTCACTGGGACACAGAGTATGTGGAAAGGAGAAAGGTATTAGAAGATTGGAAAGGTAAGAAGGGGCCAGGTTTGAAACTAAACATTTTGTATTTCATACTGGAGGTAAAAGAGAATCACTGGCATTTCTTCAATAATATAATACATATAAAATACTTAGCCTAGCATTCAACACTCTCCAAAATCTGACTTCAACTTACCTTCTTAGCCTTATCTCCTACTATCTTCCTTTGTGTACTCCATCCTAGACAATTTAGATTATCCATCATCTTCTATTCTCATCTTTCCTTATCCCATCTTTTTATCTTTGCTTGTGCCACCTCCCATTTCTGTAATTGACCCTACCACTACTCTCATATGTACCTTGGTGAAATCTTTTATTTATTTATTTTTCACAAGACCCAATTCACTTGGTACTTTCTCCATGAAGATTTTCTTGATTCCTCCAGAAGGAAGTTGTATCTTGCTCCTCAAGTTTTTCATAGTATTTTGTATGAAACCTTTTATACTTATACTATCATTTATTATTATCTTCTTTTGTTGTTTCTGTGCCTTAACTCTCCTTCTGTAGGGCTTGGACTGTATCTGATTTCACCTTTGTATTCCCAGAAACTAGCAGAGTACCCTACACATAGTATGGGCTTACTAGATATCATTAAATTGAATCATTTTATCATTCCTCTTGGAGTAATCCAAAGGAATGGAACATAATATTTCTTACTTCCTGCCCATTCTCCCATTCTCTCTCCACCAAGACAACCGAGAAGTCATTAGCAACTATAGACCCATATGTCTACTTCATCAACTTTTTGAAAAAAAAAAAACCCCAAACATTTTAATACCGGTCCATACATGTATAAGGGACTGCTAGATGATGCACTGGATAGAGTGCTGGGCCTAGAGCCAGGAAGACTCATATTCCTGAGTCCAAATCTGGCCTTAGATACTTACTAGCTATGTGTCCCTGGGCAAGTCACTTCACCCTGTTTGCCTTAGTTTTCTCATCTATAAAATGAACTGGAGAAGAAAATGGCAAACCACTCAGTATCTTTGCCAAGAGAATCCCAAATGGAGTCATGAAGAGTCAGACAAAACTGAAAATGACTAAGCAACAAATGCACATGTGAAGGCCCTGCTGAATGAAAATATGAGACTCATAGATAATAATAACTTCAATTTTTATAAAGTGCTATAAAATATATAAAGTACTTTCATCCCAATAGCCTTGTCCAGGTCAAGCAGACTTCCAGAGACCATTAACTATAGCTGCCCACCTCTTTTCATTCATGCAACTAAAAATATAGAGAATATAAGATGTTGCATTGTCTATTGTTCTTTTAAACACTCTTGAAGACTCTCCCAAGATAAGACAAAGTGATTTTCATGTGTACATCAAAATCATATAAGATTCTGTGGCAGATATGGCTATCAAGATAACTTTTTTTCTCATCAATTCAAGTACTGACATTAATTGAGGTATTTGTTCAATATGTTTCCCAAAGGAATTCATCTGTATCAGTCAAAATGTCCTTCTATGGGCATTAGAAGTTTTCCAAATGCTTCCATTTATAAAGGGCACTAATTGCAATCAGGCTCTAGAACACTGTAAAATATTCACAGAGAAATCCATAGCAATGTCAAAGAGATCACACTAGCCATCCAAGTTAGATAAACAAAGTGGATGAAAACTACATGTAGACTGGATGATGAAATGATGCAACCTGTCAAATTAATCCTTTAATGTGCCTATCTTAAACAAGCATTACAGGTGAATAGTGAGCTGGGTCCAGAATTGAAGTGTAGTTCATTAGGTTAGGACACATTAGGGAAATGTAGTACTTTTGATGTTCCTAAACTGCTTACCATTGCCAAAAGCTCATCTCTGTAATAACAATATTCTACCAGTTCTGTCACATGACTACAAATCATAGGACAGCAGAATTAAAATATGTCAGTAGAATTAAAATGACAAGCAACTTGAAGGGCAATGGAAAGAGGGAATGATAAGATTGCAGCAATGTTACCCATAATGACGTGTGGGTAAGTGCATAAAAGACGTTAAGTGACCAGGCAAGTCAGTTAAGATTGTTAGTCCATTTAGGACTAAAAAAAGAAGGTAGGCTGATCATGTAGCAAGAATGAAAGATGAAAAGATGTATAACCTGAGTGGTATAGTCATGCCACCTCCTCTTCCCCTCTCAGCTTCCAATAAAGAGCTAAAAGAAAACTTTACGGACCTTTGTTAGAAACCTCTGGCAATAGGCCAGGGAAAGAGTCCCTAGGGTCATGGACCCCTTTAAAAAACAAAGGAAAATGTATTGTTCTTAATGGGGCACAATTGGATCATGATTTTACATACCTGAACTTGGCTGATTTTCACAAGACCTAGAAAAGTACCAGAGTGTCCCAAAAGTCCTAGTGCAGTTTTAGTGCAGTTTTTAATAGCTTAAAAGTCTGAGTGCGTTGAAGCTATCAAAACTTAAAACTTTGGGACACATTGTATAGATCTGCAGCTTCCTTATGATCAAATTTTTTTTTCATTTGTGGGAAAATAAAATGAAGGCAATTGTGTGTTTATCCTTTCCCCTGTGAATGAGTGTCCCTCTGAATGGCATTTCTTATCTCTATAACTATAAACTTCTTGAGGTCAGGGACTATGGCCTTCGCAAATAATAAATGATGATAATATACTGTCTCCAAAATGTCATCTCCAATTGAAATGACAAGATTAATAAAAGACAAATAAGATGCCTTTGTTTTGGCTGAAATTTTGCCTGTGACATCATAGCTCCTACCGGTTTGTTTCAATGAAAGATGTCAGGTGACCTGACCACAAGGACCTTGTTTCAACACTGACGTGCATTTTGCTGAAACAAGGTCAGTGGTCAAACCTTGAGAGCTATTCCCAGGGAAAAGTGACTGTTGCAGCAACCAAAAAGAGTTACAACTTAGAGAATTTTCATCCCCAAATTTCAGCAACATTCACTTTTCTGCCCAACAGCACTTAAATCTTTCCCCCTCCTGCTTGGCAAGCAGGCAATAGCAGAGGGCAGGAGAAAGGTTGCCATAAAAGAAAAAAATAGTCGAGAGAAAAGGTCCATGGGGCTGACAATTTATGGGTTTTTATTTCCTTTACATTTATTTACTAGCAAAATTAGACTATAAAATATCATAAAGGAAATAAATTGGTGATTACAATTAGAGGTTCCCCCCCATTACTCTTATTATTTAAAAAAAAAATGTTACCGTAAAGCTGCAGCTTTGGAAAATGCTCAGAATTAGGAGCACATTTATCATACTTTCTCCCCTCCCCCAATCTTTTTTCCCCTCTGCCTCCAATCTTCTGGCTACAGTCATAATAAAGGAATGAAAGGTCAATGAAAACAACATACTCTTGTTTAATCTTTAAAACCTTCTTTGATGGTATCTAACTAGTAGCCCTTGTACTATATAAAGAACTCCCATTGGTCCATGCCTCTGCATGACCTAGTAACAATGTTCCCTGGGACTGCAGTCACTCTGAAATTAAGTCAACATAAATGTTTGCTTTAGATTATATATATATATATGTATATGTAATATCAACTAGGTAAATAAATCACAGAGAATTTCAGTTATAAATTACATTTGGAAAAAGCAATGATTAAAACTAACATAATTCCCTTAAATTTATATGTACAGATGTGCATATGTATAAATATGTACATGTGTACAAATTTATATCATATTAAATTATCATCATCCCTGTATGATGTGAAACATATATATGCATGTACCTATATATCTATATATATCTTCAGTTTTTTCACAACTAGCAAAGAAATGTGCTAGGAAATGGCTAAAATCCCCTTCTTTGCAGCCCATCACGCTCCTTTTAACATTTTGTCTTTTTGGGGGCTAGCTCCTGAATCTGCATGGTATCCTTACGAACTTCCAGTGGAAGAGGGGAAATTGAATAAAAAACAAAAAAGAAGCCTCATGTTCAGGGATGATGCTGAATCTCTACTTTTATAAAAAATATAGGTCGTATGTTTTGGGAAGAAATGTCTGCAAGTCGAGGTATGTGATAACTTTTTTCTTTTTATATTTAATACTTCTTAAAATGAATGTCTATTTCTGGGTTCACAGATAAATTTCTTAATGTTTAATACAGTAGCAGTTGTGGCTGTGATAGTTTTCTGTCCATTGATCCTTCCCAAGGAAGCCTATGGAAGGTGGCACTGTCTTTCCTGACAGTGGTATTTTTTTGTACAATTTAAGTTCAAATTCCAGCTTTCTTGCTTAACTTGAACAACAAACAACAGTTGACAGAAAGGTGGTGGTGGTGTTTTTTTTTTTTTTTTTGTATAACCTTTCCATTAAAAAAGCTTTGGATACAGATTAACTTGTTTTCTCAATATTTATTACTCTTTCACTTGCTTCAGAGTGAAAACGGTAAATGCTGAGACACTTTCTAGTTTGATGGCAAATCCCTGTTATTCTCTGAAAAAAAAAAGAATGAAAGAAAGAAAAAAAAAGAAAAAGAAAATATTTTAACCATAGCTCTAACCCTCTCTGTCCCTCCTCACCTCTTGTAGGAACATTCTGGTAAGCTTGTTATTTTTCCTCTTATAACTGCAAGAAGAAAGTAACACTTCTATGCTAACATGGCATATAGACTTGATCTGGACAGGAAAGCTGTCAAAATGTCCTATGTTCAGGGGGAGTGCTCAGCAAGGTGCCTAGTGTGTTGCTGCTGAACTGAATTCTGGGAAGTAGGATTATGGATCCAGAGCTGGAAGGGACATTAGAGGTCATTTAGTCCAACCCTTTCCCTCTCATTATACACATGAGATAACTGAGGCCCAGAGAGGGATAGTGATATGTCCAAGGTCACACAGGTTGTGACAGAATTAATTTGAATGTAGGTCTTTTCAGTCCAAATCCAGAACCCTTTCTGAATACCAAGGGAAGGGTTTGTAAGAGGAAAAGTGAAGGAGGGAAGGGGAACAAAAGGCAACCAGCCCCTTTTCTTGGGTAGAAAATACAGTCTTTTCTCCCAGGGTATGGTTTAAAAAATGCTGACTCATTTAATGAATTTCAGCTGCAGGTCACTACTTTCCTAAAGCACAGTTTGAGCAAACACTTTCTCTCTTTTAAATTTGTCTGGACATTCAGTGGTTTAAGATTAAATTCTGGGCCTATTAGCAATGTTTTGCAAGGGGTTCCCTCTTGGTCCACATCCCCACCTCAGCAATCCAGTTCACCTTGGACCCCCAAACAATTCAGGGGCTTCTTGGACAGTACATTCTTACTCTCTGAAATGCACTAAAGGAGATAGGCTGCTTACCTTAGTTCGGGGGAAGCTACATTCCATGTGTTCAGGAGCCACTCCCAATCCAAGCCCCAGGAGCCACAAATGCCTGGAAGGGAGATAAGGATTGTTAAAGAGAGAGAGAAAGAGAGAGACAGAGAAAGAGACAGACAGAGAGATAGAGAGACATAGAGACAGAGAGAGACAGAAACAGAGACAGAAAGACAGAGAGACAGACATAAAGAGAGATAGAGAAAGGCACAGAGACAGAGTGATAGAGATACACAGAGACAGAGACAGACAGAGTGATAGAGACAGTCACAAAGAGAGGCACACACACACACCACACAGAGCCTTCCTTTTCTCAGTTCTCTTAATTCTCATGTTCCCACCTGCTCTCTCTCTCTCTCTCTCTCTCTCTCTCTCTCTCTCTCTCTCTCTCTCTCCCTCTCTCTCCCTCTCCCTCTCTCTGTCTCTGACTTTCTGTCTGTTGCTCTGTCTCTGTTTCTCTGTTTCTCTCTTCTCTTCTCTCTCAGTGGTTGGTGTTAGGGGGAAAGGAGAAGGGGAGGGAGGAGAGTGTATATGTGGGGATTAGCTAAGAAGGTGGTAATTTGGAGGTTGGGAAAGAAAAAAGGACAATGATAAGGTTGTTGGTCTGACAAATGAGAGGATCAGCTCTGAGAAATTGAGAGCTACTGCTGTCTTGGGAATTAAAGCATGACTTAAGGTGGCTTGCTGAGAAAGTGTGTCTGCATATGTATTTTTACCTGAAGGATACTTTTGCCTAATAGTTAGACAGCTAGGCCCAGAGACAGGAAGACATTAGATTAAGTTAATCAGTCAATCAATAAGAATTTATTAAATGCCTACTATGTGCTGTGCACGGTGCTAAAAGCTGGGGATTACAAAGACAAAAATGAAAGCCACTTAGATTTTATCATGGTAAACATATACACCTATGAGTACTGTGTATACAAAATACAGAGAAAATGAATACAAGGTAATTTCCAGGTATGGGGGGCGGGGCTGGCAGCTGGGAAGATACTTAGCTAATCCCATCTTTAGCCGAGCTTCTCTATCTTCAAGTTGGCACAATAAAATTTCTGGTTTTTTTGCCCCCCTCCCCCAATAGGTTTACTGGTATCCTGTCATTCGATGGTTTGGTTGGAAGAAGTGAAACTATCAAAATAGTCTGAGTCTCCTGGAGAATCTAAGGGTGTTTGTTGTTATGCCACTGAGCAAGAAAGAAAATTGCAGGTGTGGTTGAGTGCATGGAGTACATGAATTCCTGGCCAAAGTTAGTCCTGCATGTGCCAGTGGCTGGCTCTGTGACCTTAGGCAAATCATTCAAACTCTCTTTGCTTCCATTGATCTCTTTCTATAAGATAGAAGAGTGATAATCCTATCTGCCTTTGCCCACCTCATAGAAATGTCAGAATTAATGAGATGAAAGACTTGATCCTGAGAGTGTTCTCCTTCATGAAGGTGCATTAATTCCTCCTGACCACTACTGGTTTTCGATACAATTTCATTATTCCGTTTGATCCCCTCAACAACCTTGTGATGTAAGGAGCATGGCTTTTATTACTCCCCTCTGAGAACAGTAGAGACCCAGAGCTGGAAAGGGGCCTATTCTAGTCTGATCTTTTATCTAATTAGATGAGGAAACTGAGGTACAGAGAGGACCATGTAATCTGTGTGAAGTCATGCATCAAATTTGAAACTACGCAAGGACTAGAACCCTGATCTTTGAATTCCTAGTCCAATTTCTTTTTCTAAAATACAAACCGTTCTCTAAATAGAAGGGATTGTTACTGCTGCTAATAATGGCCCCAAAGAGGTAATGTAGGCATGCTTCATGGACACATGAGCTACTTGCTTCTACTCTCAGCAGTGATATCAGATACAGGGTGTCTTGAATCATCTGTAAGTCCAAGATTATGTGGTTTGGAGACTGCTTCTTTCTAACTCTCATTGTGTGCTGGGCAGATACTTGTGCCATCTTGATGTGGGCCTTTCAGGAACAGTGTTTTATTTTTAATATGCCCCTTCTCATACAGGACTCTCAGGTTGACTTTACAAACATTATCTGTTGGCAAGCATCATTCCCACTTTATAGAGGTGCAGGGGCCAAAGATCACTCTGGGAATTGGTCTCAGAATGGAGTTGGAATAAACTGTTACACATTCAGGCCAAAGCTCTGTCCACTGCTTGGCCAGGCTGCTTCTCCAGCTCCACTGAAATAATCCAGTAGCTAATAAAGGTAATGAGTGGTTTCAAATCACCCATAGATGGCAAATGGAAAAGCTTTTGTAAACATCTTTAATGGTTTCAGATGGTAAATTATTAACAGAATATATGTAGAGGCTTCAGCTTTTCAGATACATTTACATTTTAAAAGAGAACATTGGGAAACAATCCTTCCTGCCAACCCTCCCCCACCTCCCAGGTCTAGGCTCCTAGTACTCCCCTGCAATTAGTGATGACACCCAGTTTAGTGGCAGAGTCCATCCAGCATTGCATTAAGGGATTTTAGCCCTTAGGGAATTAGTGAACCCTTCCTATTCTTCCAGTGAGCAAAGGCCAATTCCTCTCCTCTTCCTCCCCTCCCCCATCCCTCCTTGCATCAAGGAAGGGTGGGGTATCAGCTCTGGATAGGACTTCATGTGTTTTTAACATTACTCTATTTCTGGGGTGGGGAGGGAAGTATGAGTGTGGGGGGAGAAAGCACACCCATATGAAATGCATTCAATCAACAAGAATTCTTTGAGTACCATTGCTAAGAGGGTACAGCCATGGTCCTTGCCCTCAAGAACATTAAGATCTATCTGAGAAGATAGAGAAGATAAGAACATATAAATAACAGGGAACATTTCAAAATAAAAAAAAAATAACAGAATAGTACCTGTGTGACTGTGGGCAGTTACTTCCTTGGGCCTCAGTTTTTCTCATTGGTAAAATAAGGAGGTTGGGTAAGATGAAGGATTTGGACTTGAAGGCCTCTGAGGTCTTTGCTCTCTCTCTTTCTCTCAGGCCTGTTGTCCAGTCATATCCTGATTTTTCTTTTCTTTTTTTTCCTTACTTTTTTTTGTCTTTTATTTGGAGTGGGGGGGTGGGCAGGAGGGAAGGGGATACCTATCTCATGTCAAGTGAACCTATTGGTAAGAGTGGTATGTGTAATTGCATGCTCTTTATAGCAATTCATATGTGTCTGTTATTGTTGAGAATTAGAGTTTCAATTTGTAGAATTTATTTTAGATGGATTTATATGTTTATATTGAACTAGAAAATCTCCAGAAAATTCACACGTGTACTAGTCCTTATTAAATATTCTTCTCTTGTGTAAAGTTGTGGCTGTGCTATTGAGGTTCCTGATCTCTTGAAAAATGTTCTCCCCTTCTTTAAATTTGTCTACAAAACTTGATCTGGTGTGTTCCCATTACCCACTACCTTGAGTCCTATATTATATTTCTTAGTGAACATATAAACTTTTTTTGAGGGTAAGGATCATTTCATGTCTCATCTTGCGTGTGTGTGTATGTGTGTGTGTGTGTGTGTGTGTGTGTGTGTGTGTGTGTGTAGCAACCCTTTGGCAGTCTGCTGAAGACTGTAGACCTCTTCTCAGAATAATGTTTTTTTAAAGGCAAAAAATAAAATGCATGGGATTACAAAGGAAACCAGTTGCATTGAAATGTAGCAATCAAACTTTTTAAAAAAAAATGTCACAGACCCTTTGTTAAGAAACTCTCTAGCTGGGAGCTTGGCAAACTATAGTAGGTACTTTTGAAATACCTATCAATCCAGACTATCACAACACACTATTTGCCAAGTGTAAAAGATACCAAAAATTACTGGGAGGGAAGTAGATTCAAACTGAACCCCAAATTTCTTCCTCAGTGTTGATAAAAAAATGGACTTAGAAAATACAACCTCATAAAAAAGCTTATTATAAACTAGAAATAGGGATTATATTCCAATTCATAACAAAGTGGTACATTATGAAACTGATACGTTGCTGACGAAGGCTTGGAGTCTGACTTGGCCCTTCCTTCTCAGTAGTTGAGGAAGCTTACCATTTGGCAGTAGTAACAACTCTGTAATTTATTTGCAGGCTAGGCTCCTGCTCATTTTTTAGATCTTACAGTTTACCATATTTAAATAAAGCAAGTAGGATGGTTCCCAAGATTCTCACCCCTGCCCACTTGCTCACCTCCTTTTTCATTAATAGGTGGCATGTGTCTTTTCTATAATGCCTCCCCAGTCTGCTCCTCTTGCTGTGAGTTTAACAAGTCTTCTATTGCAATATTAAAAACAAAAAAAACAGACAGACTTCTTTATTCTCCCCCCCTTTCTTTTGGATGAAGAAACACTGTTCCCTACTCCTGTTTCCCACTCGTTATTTAGGGTGAATACGGTCAGGTCTGTTCAATCACTGCAATTCATTAAGTATTTTTAAATATAGATTTTTATTGAAATCTTTTGTTTTTATGTAACCTAAATTTCCCTTTGCATCTGCCCCTCCTCTCCCTCCTATTAAGCTATCCCTTATAGCAAAGAATTTCTAAGTATTTGTTAAATGCCTACTATTTGTTGAGTACAATTCTATGTGCCCAGCATCCAAAGACAAAAATGAAACAGACCCTATGTTCCATTAAGTAGAAATAACATATATAGACATAAGGAAATACAAAATATATACCCCCCCCAAAAAAAGGTTCAGTTTTTTTGGGAGATGGCACAAGCAACTGGGGAGATTGAGAGACCTTGTGTAAGAGGTGACATTTGGACTGAATCTAAAATATAGGAACAGCTGTTAAGAGACAGAGGTGAGGAGGGGGTATATTCAATGCCTGGGGAAAAAAGGAAAAGAATAAGTAATGCCCATTACTATTACTTTTGGTTGATTTTCCCAGTCCTGTGCTTGTGATACAAAACAAGTAGAAGGCTTGATTCCCGCCCCTCTACCCTTGGGTTTATAATGTCACACTTTTGTATATGCCAAGTGGGTAGCCTCAGGGTGTAATTTTTAAACAAGAGTAAGCTCAAAATAAATTTAAACATGAAAGTTAACCCACACTATGACAAAAACATGGTTTGTACCATAAAAGCCTGTTTTGCAAGGGACTCTCTTTTTCATTAATATGTAATGGAAAATCAGAATACCTAACAGCTTCTGGACACAAGTGCCAAGTAAGCAGAAAGAAGAGAAAGATACAGGGTGTCTGGGTAGTGGTGTTTACAGTGGCTTTGTAGGAAAGTTTTTCTCCCATGTTGTTACAGCACAATCTCAGCCCCCGGAGACTTGACTGCCTCGTGGGACACAATAGGAATTTGATATGACTGAATTTGGACCTGGTTTGTTTAGTCCCCCTGGGTATTTGTGTTCTTCATGACACTCTCAAGGCCAACTAGATTGTTAGGAGGGGAAAAGAAGTGGTGCACAGAGCTAGAGGATGAAAGCTGTGTCATGTGGCTTCAGGATATATCGGTGGTGACAATCTAGAAGCAATGCCACTCTCAGCTCCATCCACCTTTGGGGTCTTTCTTCCTTAACCGTGAAATGGAAACTGAAGCAACTAGCCCAACTTTATCTTACCCTTTAGGAGTCTCCTCTTACATCATTGGTTGCCTGGACCATAGGCATAGTCTACTCCTATTGATGGAGATTATGGTACTTTCAACCCTTCTCATGCTGTGTTGTATCCTTTTCTATAAATTATCCCATACAGCTAATACTAAGGAGACCTTCCTCTCATTTTAAAAGAATGTCTTGGGGATGCCAATGCATCCCTCAGACTATCTATCTGTAGATTATTTCTCTCTCTCTCTCTCACTGTGTGACTAGCCATCTCCTTTTCTTATCATACATATCTTATATAGTACCTTTTTTGCCATTTCTAGGTCATGAGTTGTCATCGGTAACAATGATGATGGCTGCTTTCTACCCATCATGTTATAACCCTTTCATGTCTTTCCATTGCTCTGTAGACTCTTTTAACTCTTTCAAGGCTATGCTATTGCACAATTCCCAGGCATTCAGTGCCAACAGAATCCTCTAATCCCCACTTAGACTACTGTTTGCCCCACCTAGCTTCATCTAAGGATATTTCACTTCACACTTTTAGAATCATCAGAAGGTACTAATTTACCCTTGATGAAAGATTAATGAAGGTGCTTAGGCCACCAAGTCTTTTTCTTTTCCTATTCCTTTTAAAAGGGGAATTATAGTGTCATCTTGGGTGTTGATCCTTTAAGGGCAGCTAGGTGACCCACTAGAGTGCTGGATCTAGGGTCAGGAAGACGAGTTCAAATTCTGCCCCAGACATTTATTGCTCTGTAGCTCTGGAAAAGTCATTTAATCTCTGTCTTCCTCAGTTTCCTCATCTGCAAAATGGGGATAATAATAACAGCTATCTCTCAGAGGTGTTAGGATAAAATACTTACAAAGTGCTTTGAAAACCTTAAAGCACTATAAATCCTACCTATTATTATTTAGCAGAGGCTCTTACTGCTCATGCTATATCAATAATACATTTTCCTTTTTTTTGGAAATGATATGTCTTTCACATTTTGGTAAATATTCCTTTTACCAATGGAAGCTGTCATTGTTTTTTTCATTGTTCCAGGCCTCACCAGCTAAGAAATAATATTTACTAGATCAAGGAACCAGAGTATTGTGATAAGCATCTGATAGAACCTGATTTTTAATACATTGTTGAAACAATCAAGGAGAAAATTTCTTTGTGCTTTCTCTTAGAACAAACATCTCTAGAATTACATGTCAGAACTAGGATATTTTCACTAATTAGTTAATTTACTTTTTACAAATATGCCTTTGGGTGGATATGTATTAGACATTTCCTAAACCAAATAGGAAAATCCTCAGTATCCTTGAGTGACGGATGGGCCTCATTTCACACCCTAAAGTTAACCATTGGCACTGTACCATGAAAAAGGGAATTTTAAATATGAATGGTCTTTCTGGAATTATACTCTTGAGTTATTTTCTTCCTGAACTTTTGTGTGCTTCATAAAATTTTCCTAGATGTGAGATAATATGGAGAGATAGATATATCAGAAAATTTGGGTTCTAACTCCAGCTTTTCCATTTACTATCCGTCTGATCTCAGGCAAGCCACTCAAACTTTCTGAGCCTTAGTTTTTTTATCTGTAGCATGAGAATCATTAAATATACACCATTTACACCTCAGGGTTGTTTCAAGGTAGATAACTTGTAAAACTGTAAAATACTACAGAAATATTAAAATCTAAGCTGGAAACTCTACAACTATGTATAAAACTTTTGGGATTTTTTTTTTTAGCAATAAAGCAGCATGGGCTGAGAATGTACTAAAAAACACTACAGAAATATTAACCAACTTCAAAATAAAAATTTTAAATTAAATTAAAAATTAAAAACCATGTGAAATGATTTTTAATGGGAATAGAGAGATTTTGGAAGTCAATTGTAATGTGTTTTGTAGATCTCATGTTCTCATGTGAATAATCTGGTGAGTTTCACTTTTACTGAATATTAAGTGCTTTTCAGGAATGGACTCTAATGAGAAATTTGCTTATTATCTGAACATCATAATACCAGTTGACATCTATTACTGAGTTGTTTCAGTCATGTCTCACTCTTTGTGGCCCCAATTTGGGGTTTTCTTGTCAAAGATTCTAGAGTAGTTTGCCATTTTCTTCTCCAGCTCATTTTACAGAGGAGAAATGGAGGCAAACAGGATTAAATGACTTGCCCAGGGTCATACAACTAGAAAATTCTGAGGCCAGATCTGAACTCATAAAGATGTTCCCTTCCTGGCAGGTTCTACAGAGCATGTAATCCCTTCCTGGTTTCAATTTTGTGATATAGAACTTTGGAGGCCTGCTTCTGACCATGCATGACTGAGGATCTTGCACTCTGTGATGATGAAAAGTTCTCTGGCTGCTGAACTAGAAAAATTTATGACTCAGGAATTGCTGAGATAGAACTTGGTAGTTATACAAAAGGGGCAATCTCTCCCTATGTTGTTCTCTTCCTTTTGGCTTTTTGAAGGGTGAGGATTGTACCGAGAACCTAGAGAGCTTTGTGGGAAAAGGTTGGCTGCCAAGTCTCCTACCCAATCACCATATATCTGTGTATCATTGTCCCTTTTTGTTTCTTCTTTGCCAATCTTAAGCAAGCTAGTATCCTGGATGGAATTGTCCATGTAGCAACCTTGTGAGCTTTGAAAGATCTGGAGACCTGATGCAGGCCATAGCAGTGTCAAATTGACCAATGGCAATGGAAGTACCTGAATCACGAGTAGAGAAATAGATGCAAGATATGGAGAGGCCAGAGGTAGCTGGTGCCATAGATACAGTGCTGGACCTGGAATCAAGAAGATCTGAATTCAAATTTGACCCCAGATGCTTACTAGCTGGGTGACCCTCGGGAAGTCATTTAACTCTATTTGCCTCATTTTCTTCGACTGTAAAATGCGGTTCATAATAGCACCTACCTCACAGGGTTGTTATAAGGATCAAATGAAATGATATTTGTAAAAGGTATTTAGCATAGTGTTTGGGCACATAGTAGGTGTCATGTAAATGCTTATTTTGTCTCTCTGTACCCCTTTTACATCAATTTGCAATGGCCAATTAATCAACAAGCACTTATTAAGCAGTGAAACTAAGATAAAAACCAATTTTTTTTTTTTGCTCCAAATGACTTGTGTTCTATTAGTGGAGACAGTGTATACATATATAAGTGTAATAGTGATTATCCTGGCTCTATTTTGTAGATTTATATTGGTGGAGGCTATTTTCTTACTAGTAATTCCCTATATTAATAAATACAGAGGTTTAGACCCCCTCAAATTATTTTCAAAGAGCCCCATAAAACATTATTTCTTTCAGGTTAGTAGGAAATTTCTGATTGTTCTTAAGTCAATATTATGGAGAAATCTTATTCTCTGAGTGAACGAACGAGGTAAAATATAAAAGCCTGAGACAATATATAAATAGTTAAGGGTGGGACTTAAAAGTAACATTCTGCTTTCTTTTGTCTCCCTGCCACTCTTGGGAGGATCCAGCCATATGTCTTCCCCAACCAACCAAAGGGGGAGAACCTTTCCTCTGAAACTTTCTTTGGTTCTTCCCTTGAACTGACTTGGTGGCTTACTTTCCTCTGTGGGTTTACATGGCCCAGTCTCTAATCTGTGGTTTGGAGAATCAAGCTCAGTATCTCTGTTTCCTCAGGTCACATCATAATTTCTTTTGCAACGCAGGTCTTCTTGATGAAGATGGAGTGATGTGAGCTTATGTGGAGGACACACATGGGACACATTTATTATCTGGGTCCATGTTCTTGTACAACAGTGAGACACTGATTTATACCCAGTTCCCAACTGGAAGCAGACAACAAGGAGAACTAGCCCTTGCAGTGGTTTCTCCACTGAGCCTAACAAACCACATCTGATAAGCTATGTAATTTGCTGCAGCAATTTGTGCCAAAAATAAAGGCACACTTCTGCAGAGTCGCAGGTTTCTAAGAAAAACAGAACTCCGCCCCATGCCTGAGCTGGCTCCATTTCTTTCTTTGGGGGACAAGCGCCAGAGGATGGAAAATACTGATATGCATTTTGGGACCCATCCTCACAATTGCCCATGGTCAAAGGGCAGGCTATGTTCTCAAGTCATCTCCAGTCTCTAGTCATTGCTGCTAAAGACCTGGCCGGTGTGCAATGGCAACAGCCGTGCCATGTTTTACAACACTACAGTAACACGATGTTTTTTAACAGCTCAGCGGATTCTTGGCTGGGTGGCCCTGGTTAAAGGAAGAGAGGCCTGGAATCTTCGAAGTCATCCATTTTAATGAGCCACCTCCCTCCCCCAACCCCCACTATGTCAGTAAACTAAGTCCCTTTATTTTTTGTTTGTTTGGCAGAGAAATTTGATACTTCTAAGAAATCTCTTCCTTTTCAGTTTAATACCAGAAGGGGTACTTGCCTTTTCCTCCCTCCACATTCTCCATTTCCCCTTGTATGAGGCCCCCAATGGAGAGAAAGATTTCTCTCTCTTTCTTTCTCTCTCCTCCACACACACACACACACACACACACACACACACACACACACACACACACACCCCACACACACATACCACATACACACTCATGGATTAGGGAGGGAGAAGAATACCTCTGGTTACAAGGAGAAAACAAACAAACACAAACTTCTGAAAAATGCAGGCTCTCATTTTGGCTCCTGGGCTAAACGTGAATTGTTTCCATTTATTTTCCAACTTGGGCCCTGCCAAGGTATCTCATAAAGCTTGGATGTTCTGGCAAAATTTACAACAAAAGTAAGAGACTTCATGTGAGTTTTTAAAGGCCGAGGCCACTAAGGGGGAGGGGAGAGGTGTCTACTGACAGAAGGGTTCACGAATTCACTGCTAACAGAATTCAAGTGTTTGAAGGGATATACTTTCGGAAAGGTCACATCAGGGATAGTGAGGAACTTGGATGCAATTTGCTCTGAGTGGCTGAACAAGTAGGTAATTTGCTTTCTGTGTCAGGGACAACAAAATGAGGGCCTTTGCTTTCTAATCATTTTCATCCTTACACAAACTCTCTGGACTTTTAGCTGGGGTCTAGTGACAAAGGGCTGGAATTTGTTTTTAACTGGTTAGGTAAACTGACTCCTAGAATGATTAATGCTGAAAGTTTCTGGGCCAGCCCCTCCCCATCCACACTTGAAAATACTCTCCTCATTAGAAAGGGAGTAATGAAGAAAACAAGATGAATATCTCTTATGAGTTCTTTAATCTCAAGTGTTCTATTGTTTTTCTTGTGTAAAAAAATGAGGGGGAGGGAGGAAGAATTAGAGGAGGAAAAGAAACAAGCTAGAAAAAAATAAGCCAAGTGAAAAGGCAGTGATGGGCTACCTGTTATAATGGATCTAGAAACTTAGATTTATGAAATTCCTATAAAATATCCACGTAAGTGATGATTGCCTGGAATTCTGAAGCCAAGAAATTTTAAATGCTGCTAAGTTAAAATTGAATGTAAAAAAGGAAACATCAAGATGGCTCCAGGGTGGGCTATACTTGGCTTCTTCCTTGATTACTGAGGAAATATTCAAAGAGATGCTCCTTATCTTGAATTAGGTTAGTCCTTTTGATTTCATCTTTCTAAGCCACAAGGAGAAAGGGGATGATGGTAGCTGTGAATTATCTTGCTCCTCTTTTGACAACAGAAGAGATTAAAGCATAGAGAATAGAAGGTATATGATATATCTAAACTTGGAAGGTAAGACAGAGGTGAGAAGGTTAGAAATCAGGATTTTAGAGGAGGAAGCATGGCAAAAAGTTTGATTTGGTGTCACAGGACTTTGGATTGAATCCTTGTTCTGCCACCTTGAAAAAGTGACGTAAGTTCTTCTCTGAGCCTTAATTTCCTCCTCTGTAAAATGATGGGGGCTGACTACATGGCATCTAAGGTATCTTTTAGCTGTATCTATGATCAGACCAATTAGCCACTATCCTTCCTTAGGGTTGCCACCATTACTAAGGACCAAATGGGAGAAAACAGGCAAATAATTGGGAATCTCTCCTGCTCTTTACCTAAAATGAGGCAGTTGGACTTAGATGATATCTAAAATCCTTTCTGGCTCTAAGTCTTATGGCTCCTTTTCTGTGTGGGCTTCTGCTTTGGAGAACACAGCCATTTGCCTCCAGTTTCAGGACCAAGATTTTAGGATCAAGTCTAAGAACAGTGGTGTTTTAAATTCCAAAGATGCTGTGAAAGTCCATTTTTTTTCAATTTTTAAAACATTTTTATTTAAGATTTTGAGATCCAAATTCTATCCTCCCCTCCCTTCTCCACTCACTGAGACAGTAAGCAGTCAGATATAGGTTATACATGTGCAATTATGTAATACATTTCCATATTGGTCATTTTGTACAAGAAGACTCGAATTAAAGAAAAAAAATGAAAGAAAGAAAGTGAAAAATATGTTTTAAAACAATACCAGTTCTTTCTTTGTAGGTGGAAAGTATACTTCATCATTAGTCCTTTGGATTGTCTTGGATCATTGCATTCCCGAGAATAGCCAAGTCATTCACAGTTCTTCATCCAACAATATTGCTCATACTATGTACAATGTTCTCCTGGTTCTGTTCACATCACTATGCATCAGTTCATGTAAGTCAAAAGTCCATTTTAAGCATTGCCATTACTATTTATGTAACCAGACAGCTCAGAAACTGGAAGAATGAGGTAGGAATAATGGAGGAGATACATAGCTTTTAGCTACTGCATTCATAGGCTTTTAGAAGCTCTCTCCCAACACCAATTCTGTATTATACGGATCTTAGATCCACTATCTGATTGTTCCAATTCTCTAAGGTGGAAGGAAACCTTTCTATTTTAGAGACATAGAATAAGATCAAAAATCCATACGTACAAGATTGATGAAAACTTCATCAGGTTGTGATGCCCTTTACATTGTTACCCACAGGCAGGGTCATCTTTGGAACAAAGCAACATTGTAATTTTCAAAGTGCAACTAAACTTTGTTTAAAAAGAAAACAAACAAAAATGTTGCACTGTTTACTTAGACGAGAGCCAAGATTCGAGTTATGGGACTTGTTGAAGGACAAAGGGAAAAAAAGAAAGAAAGGAAGGAAAGAAGAGAAAGAAAGAAAGAGAAAGAAGTTGGCAACAATTTCCTCATTCCTGCCCCCTCCCCTCACTCTTGACTGCCAATCTTTCAATCCCAATGCTGTAAACCCTTAACAACTACAATTTTTTGAGCATCTACTAAAGCTTTATTTCTGTAGTATTCTGGGAGGTTGTCAGTTTCTCCTTTCAACAGCATGCCAAAAATGGAAAAAAGAAAGAGTTTAAGAAACTGTCAACAAGGAAACTTTTTTTTGTTTTTACTTTAAGAAAGACAAACTAGCAAATGAAGCCAATTACTTTTCCTCCTAAGTTAAAATCTCTCTCCCTGCCTCTGTCTCTGTCTCTGTGTCTCTCTCTCCTTTTCTTTCTTTCTCCTTCCCTCCTTTCCCTCCCTCCCCTGCCCCAACCCGTATTTCCAAAGAAGGTACACATTTAGTAATAATCTCATTGGCTTTGACTTGATTCTCAGCCTCTTGGGGTCCTGCTGACTCCATAAACTTTCAACTTCTACATCCAGTGGCCGGTCACCCAGGAAAGAAAAAAAGCAAATGGAACAATAAAATTCAAGCTGTAGCTTCCGTTATGAGTCAAGAGCAGAAAATGTTTTTAATGGCAAGAGTGCGTAAAATGTCATTAATCACCAAGAATTTATTATTTCCCATGGGGGACCCAAAATACAAATGAAATGCAGTTCCTTTCCATAATTAGGCTGGATATGCAAAAAGGGTTTGTATGTTTATTTGTTTGCTTTGGAAGGGGGTGGTATGTGTGCTGTTGCTTAGTTGAATCTTCACCTGGTTTCGCATTCTGTGAATGCTTTCATATGGGCATAAAAAGCAAATAGGGAAAAGGTAACAGTTTTCTTGCCCCCTCCTCTTTTTCATTCCACCCCTATTGCAGCTTCTCTGTTCTCGTTCTGGCTATTTTACTGTGTCAGCCCTTCCTTCCATGCAGGATCAGCTTGTTGAGATCTATAGAAAACTCCCTCCTCAGGAATTCAGAATCCCTGTAAAAGGTCCTCCTGCTTTGCAATGCCCACACAATGATTTTGGGCTCTGAGTGCACCTTATAGCTTCAATTGTTGCTATGTGTGGAACCAGAATATTAGATAAATCAGGGGGTCTTCAAAGGAGCCCTTTCTAGATGCTCTTCATTAATGTGACCTTGAAACACGTTTAATTTTTATTGGTGTTTTCAACAAACTAAGTTTTTAATGGTTATATAATGGTTTTATTGAAGTTTCCTATTGGCCTGAATGAGTGGCTTAAAGCATATAATGAATACATTTGTTTGAAATTCCTAGTGTAAATGAAATAATTGATGATGATGATGATGATTATTATTATTATTTTACTAAATAAATAGTTACAACAAGCCCACATTCCAAATTTCATCTGAGACAGTTAGTATTTTCGTTCAAATTCTATACAAAGAGCTTCAGAAGACTGTGCTAAGAAGTTAGGCCCCAGATTTAATCTGTTTTGAAAAGTTCCTTTATATTCTCAAGGGGACCAAGCTCTTCTGCTCGGCAGGCAAAAGTTGAACTAGGAATTTTAGGATGCCATTGAGAATATCTATTGGCTTAGTTGCTAGTTCCTCCCTTATTCTGTGCTGGGCCCACCATCATGATAGGGCAGGATGTTGTAACTGGACATTTTTGTTGAAAAAACAAACACTACCTCAGAAACCTAACCATTAGTAGCCCCCTCCCCCAACAGATTTTTTGGTAGTAGTAGCAGTCGGTCTGACGGAAGGAGGAAGTTCATTTGAGTTGTGTGATTATCTTCAGCTCTTTCAAGGCAGTGTTAACCCCAAATCTCCAGAGTGGGTATACTAGCTAGCTAGTTCACTAGTCAATCCATAGGAAGCAGGAAAATACTATGGTATTTGACTAGCTCAACATCCTTACTCGTGGATACTGAGGATAGCTTGAATTTATCATTCATTCATTCATTATCATTATCATTCAGTACAAATTTATTAAACACCTACTATATCCCAGGCACTGTGATAAGCACTGAGGATACAAAGAAATGCAAAAGACAGTCCCTGCCCTTGAAGAGCTTGCAATCCATTTATCCATCCATCCATTCAACAATTAAATGCCTAATAAATGTTACATACTTGTAGGCTTTATAGGAAATATAAAGACAGGATCACTGTATCATAGAAGGAATATTAGGAACCATCTAGTCTAGTTCTCCCCCTTATTTTACATATCAGGCAACTAAGGCCCAGGGAGATTGTGACATGCTCAAGGCCACAAGGTAACATGCATTAGAAACAGCATCTGAACACAGCGACTCTGACTCCAAAGGCAGTGTTCTTTTCATGGTATCATTGGCCCTCACCCTCAAGTAACTTAGTCTATGAGAGAGCCATGAACACAAGTAACTACATAAAATAGAATATAAATTACTAAACATGGGCAGCTAGGTGGTGCAGTGGATAGAACACTGGGCTTTGAATCAGGAAGATTCATCTTCATGAGTTCAAATCCAGCCTCAGACACTTACTAGCTATATGACCCTGGGCAAGTCACTTAACCCTGTTTACCTCAGTTCTTCAACTGTAAAATGAGCTGAAAAAGGAAATGGCAAAGCAGTCCAGTATCTTTTTCATGAAAACCCAAAATAGGGTCATGAAGAGTTGAACATGACTGAAATGACTGAACAACAGCAAAATAATAAATAAAAGACTTTATGTGTGGTTGTAGATAGAGTGCTGGACACAGAGTAAGGAAGATATGTATTCTAATTTTGTCTTCAATGTTTACGATAAAGAAGATACATGCAAAATCTCATGAAAGTTTCAATGAGGGGAAAAAAATCACTTTGTCCTTATTATTGGATTTTTTTTTAACCAAAGGGTTAACCCAAATAAGCTAGTCCAGAACCTGAGTACATGGCAGTGGGCTCAGATTTGATAGAGAATCAGGTAAATTTCTCCTCCTTCTCTTGTGCTATTGCCATAGCAGTGTCAAGAGCTGCTTGATTCTGTTTAATTTTTCTGGTGAGAGTCGGTTCAACTCTCCCTTCTAAGATAGGAGAGTTGTTATTAGTCTCCAAGGGAGAAGACGATAGAAAGGCAGGACTCTATAGGTTTTTACTGGCTTAGTAATTTAGCTATTCATGACTTTGTAACAGCTGGGAGGCTCTTTTCATGGAACATGATTCAGAACACACCAAATAAGTAGAATTCCATGATCCACAGTCCTCTAAGGAAGATTCATTCACATGCATTAGGAGATGAGAGAAATCCTGTCACTATCCCCAGAAGATACAGGCCATGATATTTGGCACTCCCTATTAAGGTGTGTTTGTGGGGCCATGTGTAGACTTGATGAGTGGCAGATGTTCTATCTTCTTGAAACATTAATTTGGGATGTGAGAGGGAATCTGTCTAGACTGATCAAAAAAACCCTGATTGCTACCCACTTCTTTTGATTCATATGAGTAAAAAAAAAAAAAAATCAGTGTACTGTATAAAGCATCAGAAGACCTGAGTTTGAGTCCTGGTTCTTTACCTCACTAGCTGAGCAACTCATAACAATCATCTCAGATCATTTGCTTCATCTATAAAGTAGAACTACTGATACTCATACTACTGATCTCACAGTATTATCTAAAATCTCACAATTAGAATGTTGTTGGAGGAGCCTGTCCTCTAATGAAAGGGGTTAGGCTCTTTGTCTCAAATTCTCTGGCATTTTACACACCTACCAGAGCCCCAGGCAAAATGATTTAAGTTTAAGTTTGGCTCATGTCTAAGAACTCCCCAAAGAGGGTGATATAAAGGTACACAATGTATCTTCTAGATTAAATACAGGACAGGTATTTTCTCTACACAAAAGAAATGCTAAAAACAACAAATATAGACAAATATACATTGACAGAAAAACCTAAAGAAGTAACAGTAATAATATAACTATAATTATATTCTTGTGAGAGGTTGATATTTAAAACATTAAGACATGGTTTAAAATGTGGGGCTTCTGAATAAGCATGTTATATTTCACCTTGGTTCTGTACAGACCAAACAATTCCCTCTAGTTCCTTGTCTTCTGGCAAACCAAGCAAAGTGTTAACCTCATCCTCTTCTCTGTCTTCTTCTCTAATTTGTAAACTCTTCCTGCTACAGGTTAGTTTCAGAACTTTTGAACCCCCAACATTGCCTCTTAGGCTTGACATATCCATTTCATTCGCTGTTTGGTCATCTATGCTCAAGGAAAGAAACACAAAGCAGAAAAGGCAGCCATGGGCCTCAATGCTCAGACTAAGTTTGCTGAAAGCCTGTTTTAACCATCTTCTCCCCCACCCCACTCCCACACAAAGTTCTTTCAATGAGCTGGACTTTCTCCCTGAAACAAAGGCCTATTTAAAACAAAACAAAACAAAACAAAACAAAACAAAACAAAAACTCATCTTCTTCAAATGGTGCTGCATGTGGATGAGTAATGAAACACTAACATCTCTGAAGAATTTAAGTGAAGGATTATCCATAAGGCAATGAATAATCACATAGCAGGCATGAGTAGAATACAACATATTACAAATAGAAAATTATGCAAGAAAAGTTATATGAAGGATGCTCTCAAAATGTATGACCAGAAATTAAAAGGAGGCTGGACACAGGATGAAAGTGAAGTATAAATGATAGATAACTAGTGTGCTCCATTGGTACTCACTCAATGTAAAACAGAACTTGAAGAAGGTCCTCTACAACACTGAATGGACTATGATGAACTTATGGGAAGACATGGACAAGAGTTACATAGGAATTGCCATGGATGACTGAGTTTTGATCTGCATTTTTTAAAGGAAAACCTTATTGATCAATTCATAGAGCCATTGAAACATTAGTATAGTACTATTAGTCAACAAATTGTCATGAATTCTGAAGAAATTTTGAAGCTTGGGGTAGAAAATTGGGGCGGTCTAAGTAGAAATTTTGTCTCTTCTAGTTGAGTCATGACTTTGGAAGAGAAAAGAGGATATGGGAAATAAATAGCTAGTTATGTTAAGGTGTCAAAGGGAATAATTTGGTTTCCTGGACCATGGAGTACAATGCCATGATGATGGGCAAGAGAGGGGGTACTACCTTGTAGTAGCAATGTATCATAATGGGAGGAGCTCCAGACTCTCAGCCAGAAAAAAGAACCAGTTTTGACCTAGGCTTTGACAATTACTAGCTGTGTGATTATGAGCAACTCACCTAAACTCTTAGCCTCAGTGTCCTCAGCAAAATGGAGATAATATTTTTAAGTCCTTTTATATCAGTTATTGTGTTTCTGTTCTCAAGTTTGAGGATCTCCACATAGGCATAAATCTTCTTAGAATGCCTCTTACCTATCCCTGCTTTTAGAACTGATTCTTATTGAACAGCATATATTTACACTTTCCCATGATCATATTCAAGTCGTTAGCCCCATTTCACTGAATCTTGGTGACCTTTGTGAAATCACATTACCTTCTTGTGTTAAAACTTTGAGTTCTCTTTGTTTGTCATCAGTACACTGTGTGTGGCTATGTAAACACCTTTAGATATATGTTTGGCTCCCAACTATTTCCTCTGTTTTTACTTCAGAATTACTGAGCACCACCTGTAACATATTGCTCCATTCTGTGTCACCTCTGTTGTCCTTTAGAATATCTAGTTTTGCATGTTTTTCTGGCTTTTTTTTTTTGGCTGTTCTTTATCCATGAAGTAAATTTTGTGATGCTCTTGATTAGGACAATGAGTCTCTGGCTGAATGCATTCTTCTTGGTCTTGGTATTATTTTATTTTAGGGCTGAAAGGGACCTTAGACATCTTTAATTCCAACTCCATCATTGTACGGATGAGGAAGCTGAGGCCCAAAGAAATAAAATTACTTGCCTGCCCAAGGTCACATAGCTATTGAGTGGCAGAGCCAAGTTTAGATTCAGGTCTGTTTTTCTGATTTGTGGTCTCTTTTGATCCTAGACCCAGTACTCTTACTTTTATAGTACAGCAGCCCTATTATATGTAGCATTTAGGTGAACAAAAATGGAAGGAAAAGCAGGAATAATTGATCTGGGGATCATGATGTGGACCCCTCCATTAAGTCCTATACCTCATAATAGTCTGAAGGTAGCCATGAGTTTTCAAAGACTGTGGAAGCAGAGGACTTCTTATAGAGTCTATCAAGCTACAAAGACTTTTGGAGCAGCCTGTTGAGGGACAGTGTTCTTATTGTCCAAAGATTAGGCTAGTTAAGTTTCAAGTTTCCAGATCTGGTTGAGCTGTATCTCATAATACTAAGGGAACTTGGAGATATGATCTCAGAACTGCTGCCAATAATTTCTGAGAAAGCATAGAGAATTTCCAGACTAGGATTTGACACATATTGTCCTAATATCCTCAAAGAAGGAAAAAAAGGATTTTAAAATTTAATGATCAGTAAATTTAATGTTTATCATTGGCACTTTTTGTGGGGGGTGGGGTGGGAGAGGAGGAAGTGGGTCCAAATAATTTTATTGTAATGGGAAGCTTTCCCTATGGATTCAGACAAGCAAGTATTCTAAAATTTATAGTCTTAGAAAATTTCCCAGGAACACTTAGTGGTTCAACCATTTGTCCAGTTTCCCAATGGCAAAATGATAAATGAATGATCAAACAGATAGATTATAAAATTTAGCAAATAATGTGGTTATTATGAGCCAACTTGGGTTCATTGTAAAAAGATAGATAGGATGAACATTTATTAAGTGTTTTTTTTTCCTATGTGCCAGGCACTATACCAAGCACTAGAAACTCAAATATAAGCAAGCAAGATAGGCCCTGCCTTTAGCGTGCTTATATTCTAATGGAGACATAACTCATAAAAGGAAGGGAGAAGGGGGATTGGAGTACCCAGGCAGTGTCATGGTGTGGAAACATCTGGGAAGTGATAAACTCTTCTTTCATTTTTTGAAAGAGTTATTAGCATTGGGTCAAGTTTACACCAGAGGGGAATATTTAGGGCTGCACAGATAGGGATGCTTATTATATTATAACTTGCTTTCTCTGCAATCAATCAAGTTTCATGTAATTCTGACTATCTCTTGTTTCCTGTTTTCATTTCTCTGTCCTTATTTTCTTCTGTCTCTATTTCATCTGACATGATCTACTATTCCTAGAGTTTTGTTTCATTCAGACAAAGCTCATGTTCTGACTATTGTTCTTGTCTATTTCCTGGGATATGCAATTTCTTGGATCCCTGTCTTAGTACTTTCTTTGTTTCCCCAGCACCAGGGCCCTCAGGCTGCAGCTTCCAAACAAGGCTGAAGAATCTGCATTCTGGAGGCCACATGTGGCCCTCTAGTTCCTCAAGTGCAGCCTTTTGACTGAATGTAAACTTTTAAATAGCCATTTACTCCTTTCACCACACCTGGTTAAAGGCAGAGTAGCTTTAACAATTAGGTCAGGACATCTTGAGGTTGACATAAACAGGATGAAATTTTGATTTCAGTAAAGTATTGGGCAAAGTCTCCTCATTTTATGATATAATGGAAAACTTCCTGAATCTGAGGTCAGAAGTGAGTTACATTTTGACCTTGCCGTCTCTATCATGACGGGCAAGTCAAATAGCCTTTTTTTTGGGCCTTGGTTTCCTCATCTATAAAAGGAGATTGAAGTAGGTGACCTTAGAATTTCCTTCTAATTCTAAATTCAATAATCTTATGATCCTTGTAGATAAAATTATGAAATATGGATGGATACTAATACCATTGGTATTAATGTATTTGTAGCTATCTGAGTAACCATAACCCAAGTCCATTGATTAATGGCTTATTGTCAACCTGGAGATAGTTCTCTTATAAAGAGTTACAAAAGACCTTCTGTTCTTTTAAATCTTTTAGTAAATCACTTGGATGAAGCAGTACATCATATCCTTATCACATTTGCATATGAGACCAAGTGGGAAGCATAGTTAATATTCAATTGGCAGAATCAAGATTTGAAATTATCTCTATAAGCTGAGATGGTGGATTGAAACCAGAAAGAAGAAACCAAACACAGATCAATGTAAAGTTCATTATTTAGGTTCAAAAAAATTTGCAAAAGTATGAGACTTTGATATGGGTTCATACAAATATTGCCAATTGGAGCTGTCGCTAATCTTATTATGAGTCAACAATATGATGTGACTGCTCAAAAATATCTAATTTATTCTTATACTGCATTAACAGAATTATAGCATCTAAATCATGTGAAGTCACAGTCCAGTTACACTTGTACTGGTTAGAACACATCTGGAATATGGTGTCTAAATCTGGGAACGACATAATGATGAATTACAAAGTATTCAAATGACGACAATCAATATTGTGAGAGAACTCAAGATTGCCTTATATCAGGAATAGTTGAGAGAACTGGCAGTGTTTAACTTGGAAAGGTGAAGATTAAGGGTGACACCTGACACATAACTTGTCTTCAAATATCTGAAGAGCTATTTTATCAAAAAGGAAAGTCAGTTTATTCTGCATTGATCCAGGGGGTCAATGAATTACAGAATTACAATGAATTACAGAAACAATGAATTACAGGGGGACAGATTTTAACTCAGTGTAAGACCTTCCTAGAAAATAAAACTATCTAATAATGAACAAAGTTGTTCTGGGAAACACTGAGCTCTAGGTTACTAGAAATGTTTGGATAATCATCTGTTAGGGAGTACATAAAAGGGAATCTGCCGTTGGGAGAAGAGTTGGACTGGATGACTTCTGCGGTTCTCCTTCCAGTTTGAAGGTTCTATATTTGTATGAAATAGGAAATAAAATGACTAGTTCTTTGCATGGTTCAGTGGAAAGAATGCTGGATTTGGAGTCAGAAGACGTAGGTCAGAATCCTGTTTGGGCTACCTTCTATCTGCGTGACATTGGGCAAATCACATAACTTTGCAGGGCCTTTCTTCCTCATCTCTAAAATGAGATAGAATTGTTTGGTTTCTCAGGTGCCTTCCAGCATTAAGTCTATGATCCCATGACATACTTAGTACCTAAAACTTCTTGTTTTTCAGCAAGAGATATTTCAGTGAAAGATAAAATGAGACTCAGAAATGAGCCTTGGACTAGAAGTTAAGTAGTGCTAGCTTCCGATCTGAGCTCTGACATTAACTTGTTGTGCAGTGTTAGATTAGTTGGCCAATCTCTCCAAACATCAGTTTCCTCATCTGCAAAATGAGGAAGTTGGACTGGCTAGATGGTCTATCTATCCACCAGGGTGCTGGAGCCAATTTGGACCAGTTCACAAGAGCCAATTATTAATTTTCAATGTGAGCATTTATGCCTTGGAAATTGGCAAACACTACAAATCAGGTCTTGATTTATTGCCTTGTTGATTGTCTAGATTTAAGAAAGTAATAGAGAAAATATTACTAATGCAGGTTAAACTTAAAAGTATATACTGCATACAGGGTTTTTTTTTCTTTCTTTCTTCTGGAGAGCTGATTGTTAAACATTTACCTGCCATTTCTGTCTCTAAGGTTCCTTCTTGGTTAATTTTTTTTTGGTAAATCCAGGACTTAAGCTGGAACTGCTGCAAAAGAGATTTATATAAACTCAATCCTTGTTCTGTAAAAATAGCGGAGACAAATATTGCTGCATGGTTTAAGCCTTGACAAAGTAGAGGGTGTGAACAAATTATTTCTTGAGATCCCTTCTATCCATCAATCAATAAGTCAATTCAGCATGTATATGTCTGCCATATGCTAGACACTAGGAATACAAAGACAAAAAATGAAACAATACCTCCCCCAAGGAGGTTATTCTGTTAGGGGAAAACAACATGTGCTATAAACAGATAAATAAATACAAAATATATAAACAAAGTCACTTTGGGTGGAGTAAGAGGGTACTCACAAGTGAGAGATCAGGATAGGCCTTTTGCAAAGAGTGGTGCTTATCCTTTACCTTGTAGGAGGCTAGGGACTCTAAGATGCTGCCTCTAGGCTTTGAATTCTGTGGTATTCCATGGCCACTTTGTTCATAGAATCTAGGTCAGTGGAATTGTTTTGAATTGTGGGCAATGCAATTTTATTGCATTCATAGCTCAACTTTGTAACAGAACTGAACCTTCCTCCCTGAGGAATCCATATACAAAGAGAAGATAAAAGAATCAAATGAGAGCAGAGTGGGAAAAAATGGTCCTAGTGAATGATAAATTTGGGTACATTGTCATCTACTTAGATTTTGAATTCTCTCTTTCCTCTACCACTCATTGATAGCTGAAGTGCTATTAGATTCTTCAATAATAAGGCTTGTTCATTCTTTTGGGATTTACTCTTAGATAATATTGATCAGATTCCAACATCAGATGATCTTTAGTGGTCATCAGTTTGCCTTGAACAAAGATCCATACTTTTTTATTTAAAAATTTCATTTTTACAAGCATTAATTATCTTCCCCTTCCACTGCCTCCTCCCTACCAATTGAATGATAACAATAACAAAAGACCAAACCAAAACAAAACTCTCATGACAAATACGCATAGTCCAGCAAAACAAATTCCTACATTGATGATATCCAAAACTGTGTGTCTCATCCTGCATTTAAGTCCATCACTTCTCTGTCAGGAGGTGAATAGCATGTTTCATCTTTGACCCTCTGAACCTGTGTTTTCTCACTGTATTAAAGAGATTTCTAAAATTTTTCAAAATTATTTTCCTTTATAATATTATTGTCATTGTATAAATTGTTCTCCTAGTTCTGCTTACTTCACTCTGCATCAGTTCACGGAGGACTTTCCAGTTTTCTCTGAAACTGTCCTTTTAGTCATTTCTTACGACATAATAATATTTCATTGCATTCATATACCACAATTTGTTTAGCCATTCCCCTATAGGTTTCTACCTATTGGGTAGACTTAGCTTCCTTCCCCCTTAGTTTCCAATTTTTAACTACTATGAAAAGAGCTGCTGGAAATATTTTTGTACATTTAAGTCCTGTTCTTTTTTCATCTCTTTAGATATAAACCTTGTGGTGGTATTGCCAGGGTAAAGGGTATGCACAGCTTAGTAATTTTTGAAGCATAGTTTCAAATTGCTTTCCAGAATGATTGGACCAATTTACAGCCTATCAATAGTGTACCAGTGTGTCTGTTTTGCTGCAGCCCTTCCAACATTTGCCATTTTGCTCTCTTGTCATTGTTGCCAATGTGATGGTTTGAGAAGAACCTCAGACTTGCAAAGAATCACATTTTTAAACAACACAAATTCTTCAGGTGATTAATGGTTATGTTTCATGGAATAAGACAGCAAAGACCGGAAGGTGAGGACCACTCGAAGCGCAATGAAAAGGCTCATAGTGGGTATATGACCAGGTTGCAACTCATTACAAACACAGGATTACATGGAAGAAATAATCATCATGGAAAAACATGGAAGAAATATCATCAAAGAGATGTATGACCAGAAAAAAAAAGAAGAATGCAAGGAATACACTCAAGGTATGCTTCTTTGGTATCTACACAACATCAAGAGAAATAAAGGAAGCTTCCCAGAATGTTTAGTGGTTCCCCTATGGAGGATTTACAGAGACAGATATTTGCCATAGAGAAGAGTTAAACAAGGTAAGCAGACATTGAAAACAAATTCAATGGAGACAACCCCCATATCACTGATACCACAGATGTGTCAAGATATCTAAACTGTCAAACTTTATTAAAGTTATCTTGAGTTTTGATGGGACAATAAATTCTGAAGTTTGAAGAGAGGACCAAGCTTAAGATATAGAGGGAGAAGGTAGTCATAACCAAGAAGAGGGAGATTAGGTTTGAGCAGGTGCCTGGTCTATTTTTCCATGGGGAAAATGACTGACACATCTGTACTCTTCTTCCTCTATCACTTCTAGGATGGTGATGGTGATGGTGTTGGCAGGAAGAAACAAGGTGGGAAGATATTAGATTGAATTATAGAGGCTACCCTGGAAAAGACTAGACTAGTTTAGACTGGGGAGTCAACCCCAGAAGGTTGGGTTTTGGATCCTTCCAAACAAGTCCCGACATCATGTTGCAGGCACTGGCAATCTATGGTGCTAATGCAGAGATGATTTTCAATGGGCCCTGGGCAAAACTACAAAGAAGGCCAAGTTCTTTCCCAGCCCCTCCCATCTCTTTCTGCCTCTCCCTTGTTCCTTAAGTTTTAGAATCCTGATGCTGGCCTCCCATATCACCCTGCCTTTTAATTGCCAAAATACCCCATGCTTCAAGATGATCTTCTCTTTTCCTTTTTAACACACCCTCCTCACCACCCCCTTTCAAACTCCCTTTTCTTAAGACATCTCAATTGTTGAATTATGAGTGACAGTAAGATAGGAATGACTAATAGGCTTAACTCTGCCAGCAGGTATTTTCAGTTCATAGGATCATGGATTTCGAGCTAGAAGGGCCTTTCAAGGCCATCTAGTCTAGAAGTGTCAAACATGCAGGCCGCACATGGCCCTCAACATTCTTGAGTGTAGCCTAAACAAAATTAAAATGTAATTGGGAAATATTTCACAAAATAAAATACAATAAAATATAGTTACTGTTAGTATGTAGTTTACTAAGTCAATATGCAATCCACAGCGATTTTTATTTAGTGGCCCCCGTTTCTATTTGAATTTGTTGTTGTTCAGTCGTTTCAGTCATGTCTGCCTCTTTGTGACCCCATTTGGGGTTTTCTTAGCAAAGATACTGAAGTCATTTGCCATTTCCTTCTCCATATATCTATATCTATATCTATATCTAGATATGTTGTTATTGTGCTGTTTCAGTCATGTTCAACCCTTTGTGCCCCATTTTGGGATTTTCTTGGCAAAGATACAGGAGTGTTTTGCCGTATCCTTCTCCAGCTCACTTTACAGATGAGAAAACTGAGGCAACCAGGGTTAAGTGACTTGCTCAGGGTCACATAGCTAGTAAGTGTCTGAGGTTGATTTGAACTCAGGTCTTCCTGACTCCGGGCCTGGCACTCTATGCACTGTATCACCCAGCTGCCCTATTTGAATTTGATACCACTGGTCTAGTCCAAATCCTCTGATTTTATAGATGAGGCAACTGAGGCTAAGAGAAGTTAAACAACCTGACTAGGCCTCAAACTTAGGTGCTCTTACTCCAAGTCCAATGTGGTTTCCATTCTATCCCACTGCCTCTGGCTCTTTATAGTGACTAGTATATTATGACTAGTATAGCAGCCATCCTATATTCTAGAACAAAACTGCTCCGAACATGCAGAAACCCTTCAGGGGGCAGTTTTCCTCTGCATGGTCAGTAGGTATTCATTTCTAATAAGTCTGGCTAAGTGCTACAGTGAAGTCTCAAGTCTTCCCCTGGAAAGTAGTGACATATTGTGGGCTATTTTTCAAACCTGGCTTCAATCATATACACCTTGTTGTAGTTCTGAGTGGTCCCTTTGCTAGAGAATGGGAAACTGGGAGAGAACCTGAAGCTATTCTTTCTTGATATTCTGTTCTCCTTACCTTTGTTCATTTCCTCTTCTCCATCCTTCCACCGTGGAACTTCCATGCAAACAACCCCTAAACTTGTATTCTCCAGTTAGATGACCTTGACCTTTATCTCTAAGCTAAATGGGTCTAAATCAATGGCCTAAAACAGAGTCACTAAACTGTACATAAGGATTCCTACCCATTGGGTAGACTTAGCTTCCTTTCCTCTTAGTTTCCAGTTTTTGACTAAGAAAAGAGCTGCTGAAAATATTTTTGTACATTTAAGTCCTGTTCATATTGACTTTAAAAACTCACATGTTAACATTATGTTTCATTGTATTTTTGTTAACTACTTTCCGAATTATGTTTTAATCTGGTTCAGGCCCTCAGTAGTGTTGTGAGCTGAAATTCATGACCTATGTTTGACCCTTTTGACCTAAACCAAATTCATCAGCTTCCTTTCTAAATCTACTCCTTCCCTGTTTCTGTTAATGGCACCATTATCCTTCCACTCACCTGGGTTCAAAACCTTGGGGTCATATTTGACTCTACTTTCTCCCAGCATATCTAGTCATTACCAAATCTTTTCTATTTTACCTTTCTAATATCCCTGGCAAAGGGAGTACAAAAAGTTCTCAACTTTTTGAGTCTTGGGACCCATTTGTACATTTAAAAATTATTAAGGAATCTCCCCCTCACCCTCCAAGAGCTTTTGTTCATGTGATTTATATCTCTTGAAAGTCTCTGGACCATGCTTTGCACCCCTGCAATAGTGGATAGACAGCTGGCCTGGGAGTGAGGAAGAGATAAGTTCAGGTCTTGCCTCTGAGCCATACCAGAGGTGTGATCTTGGGGGAGTCATATAACTTCTCAGTGCCTCAGGCAACTCTCTAATTCTATAAGTTTCAGAACAGGGCTCAGTGTGTATTGGTAGAAGGAATCTTACCTCCCTACACTAATGAAATTACAGATTTGGTCAAAAATTAAAAAAAGAAAAGATACCATTAGCATTTGTCCCCTCTCCTTCACTTCTACTGTCATCAATTTAGATGATACTCACCTTACCAATAGCTTAGAGTATCACAATAGTCTCCTAATCAGTTGCCTAACCTCTTGGCCCTCCTATTTCATTTTACACATTACTGCCCCATGAATCTTTCTTTTATATTACTCTAATCACTGCAAAAACCTTCAATGGTTCCCTATAGCCTATACTATAAAGTCCTTTGCCTGGCATTCAAAGCTGTTTGCAATCTGGACCCAACCTAATTCCCTTCTTTTATTTCACAATCCTGCTTTCACATATTTCTAGGTCCTGGCCAAATTGGACTACTAATTTCCCTCCAAACAGGTCCTATGCACTTGATATAAAACCTCCTCCATTGAATTCTCATAACACTTTCTTTTTTTAATTAAATTTTATTTTTTAATTAACAAATCTATTTTTACTCCCTCCTCCTTACCCCGTTGGGGGAAAGAAGAAAAACAATTATTCCACATAATTAACATGTATATTCAAACAAAACAAATTCCCTCATTGGCCCTGTTAAAAAAAAAAAAAAGGTCCCATCCTACACCTTGAATCTATCTATCATCTGTTAGCATGTGGATAGCATACTCCATCATTAGTTCTCTGGAATGGTGGATGGCCATTGTATTAAAATACTTTTTTATATGCTGATCCTACTCTAATTTGTGTTAGGATCAAAGGATTATAGCTACAGAGTCGTTAGTTTTATTACCTTTGGCAATTCAACTCAGGTTCTTAGATCTGGAACAGGAAGAGACCTTAAAGGCCATCTGGTAAACCATCTCTTTACAAATGAGGACACTGAGGCCCAGTGAGGTTGTTGTGTGCTCAAGGTCACATAGGTAACAAGCATCAGTGATAGGATTTGACCCCATACTCTGATTCTAGAGCCAGTGGTCTTTCTACTATATCATTTATTCTTATTACGGGTCATTTACCTCCTTTATTAGGGTGTAAGCATTTTGAGGATAAGGACTCAATGTCCTCATCCTTCAGTCTGTCTCTTTGTCTCTTCATTTTCTATCAGTGGCTCTGCTTGGTTTCAACTCCACTGAATATCGCGCCCCAGGGTTCTGAGTACTCCCTGAACTTCTCCCTGCCTTTTTAACTTCCTTTTGTGTTTTATCTTTTCCATTGGAGTATAAGCTCCTTGGGAGGGGACAGGAGAGAGTTCAGGAGTGGGGGTGGGTGGGAGTGGGAATTGTCATTTTTCTTATTTGTAGCTCCAGGGCTTATCACAGTGTCTGGTGGCACTTAATAAATGTTTATTGAATTGAATTTGTAGGAGCCAAATGAAGTGCCATAGGTTTAGTAGCCACTTAATAAATAAGTGTTGAGATACCGGTGAAGGACCACTGCCTCCTCTGGTTGTCTGTACCCACTCCATTCTTACCCTATTTGAAGGTTTGCAACCTAACCTTGGAAAGCTCTTTCTAAAGTCCCCACTTATAAACAATGCTCAATAAAATACCTCCTTTCTCGCCATTGACACCACTTTTGTACTGCCCTGCTCCAAACAATTGTCCTTTTCTTTCTCCTCTTCATTGCAGCAGTTAGCCAACCTCTGTATTCCTGAGTACTAGGTTGGATTCCTGCCCAGAGTAGCAGGGGAGGGCACATCGACTGCTTATTTCTTATGCTCTGAGTCTCTATTGAATGAAGCAAGCTGATGCCCCCACCATAAACAAATATGCTACACACAACAAACAGGAAGACAGTGTTAATTTCAAGGTCTATTAGAAGTACAAGACAAAAGGAATAATGGCTAGTCAATGGAAGGGCCTGGAATCGGCAGGAATAGAAATGCTATTCTCAAGCTTCTTGGAGATTTCAACAAACAATGGAAAATAAATAAATACCACTGATGATGATAAAAATGTACTTGACAGTGTACTTTTGAATGAGCACAGCGAGGTACTGATGTAGACACTGTGTGCCCATGGTTTTTTTCACCATACTGTTCAGAACAGCTGATTGGGTCAGGTTCAGAACGAGCATTAGTGCGTTCATGTAAAAGTGATTGGAATTCACAATGTACCCATCTAATACATTTATAACTTTTAGCAAGCCTCACTTCTGGATTCATTTTGGAGCTGCTAAAGTAAGATGGTCTGTGGTATCATATTTTCATTTGAAAGCAAGTGGGAAGACAAAAGCAAACAGGCCTTTTTGGCTATGAGAGGATGACCTTCCAAGTAAAGAATTTTGTTCTGTGCTTTCAACTTCAGAGGGGGATGAGGCAGGAGGGCTGTTTGTATCAGAAATGTAACATGGAGAAATGGTGGGGGGAGGGCTGCAGTTTTCTTCCCCTTCTGGACTCCACATACTGTTTTGAAAGATTCTGATTTCCCTGAGCCACTTTTTTTTTTTAAAGCAGGAAAACATTATTGCTACTAGCTCTTTCCCCCCCCCTTAAACACTGGGCTGGCATGCCTGTGCATGCTTGAGTGCTCTCACAGTTACATATAAACCTTAAAAAGAGGCCCCCTTTCCCCCTACCCTGACTCATAGGTCCATACATGATATTGCCAGGGTTTGGAAAGGCTATGCACAATTCAAATGGCACTTACGTACACTGTCAGACTTTGGGACTTATGGATACAGTTAATCTAAGGGAGGGGGAAGTCAAGGTGCTAGAAAGAAGAGCCAAGTGAAAGGAGCTAAAAAGAACACTTAAAGAGAGAGGGGAGTCAATGGAAGGCTTCCCCTAGATCTTCTGTGATTCATAATTCATAGGATCATAGAATCATACATAGAGAACAGGAAGGAACTTCAGAGATCATTTAGTCCAATCCCCTCATTTTACAGATGAGAAAACTGAGACCCAGTTAGGTGAAGTATCTCACCCCAGGTCACAGAGGTGATAAGAAGTTGTGGTGGGAATCAAACTCAGGTCCTCTGCAAATGCAGCCCAGCACCCAGCCTCCATGGGCTTTGTACATATGACTGACGGAGTGGGACAATACAAACAATCCAAGCAGACTCAGTAGCCAAGTCAGATTTCCTCCTTTGTCTCTGCCCCCTTCTTGTTTTAGGCCCCCTGTTGCCCAAGTTGGTTTCTTGATCTTCCTCCTTTTCCTCAAGGGCCTCTTCAGCAGGCCACGTTAAAGGTAGCCCAGCACGACAATATTTCAACACGTTTGCTTTGTAGAAATCCCCTCCAGGAGCAGCAATAAAATGAGAGGATCTGCTCAGCACAAGCTTACCTGTGGAGAGTGCTTCCTTCCTGAAGTGGAGATTAAATAATAGTTAAGTATAAACAGCAGACCTGAGGAAAATAGCCTCTGATCAACGTTATGATTTCTTCTGCCCTTTAAGAATATGACTAGTAGCATGACCCTCCTCACAGGGTGCATATTTAGAGGATCTGAATTTCTGGTTTGGAATGCTTATTTGTAGTTTTCTTCTACCCTTTTCTCAGATGGGTGTGTTTAAACTGTCCCTGACTAGTAACGAGGTGGGTTTTTTTTTTTTTTTTGCCTTGGGAAAGAAAAGGGAAGGCAGACTCAAGGTGGAATGTCAGAAATAATTAGAGGATAGAAGATAGGAGTGCAAACACTTCCCTCCTTCCAGCTCCCAGCAATATCCCACCTCTGTCCCCAGGACACGTGCAGAATAAGTGCTATCTTGGAAACTAGAGTCTCCAAAGAGAGCTCAGTGTGAGGCAGGCAAGACTCACCTCTGCATGACAAAGGCAGATCTGGAGGGAGGCTGTGCCAATTCACTCCCACCCATTGACACTTGAAAGCAGGCCTTCAAAGTAAATTACCACAGAGCGGGAGAAGGCAACCTTTAAATAGCTTGCAAAGAGTGAAAAGATGCCTATGCTACCTTGTTACCCCTAGGACTGAGTTTATCTGCACCCAAACCAATGTTATAGTGTTGGACTAGGAGATAGTTTCTAGTCTTTGATACACGAAATTTAGAGATGGCCTTTCTCTTTTATCTTCCCTTTTCACCTTCAACATAAGCTTCCTCAGGGAGCAAGTCTGCAGGTGAAGATAATGAAAAAACAAATAGCCCTCTTGGAATTTGGCTCTTGCTTTTTAGTTATAAAGGCTGCAGCTGTAGTCTAGGGGTAGGTGTCCTGAGCATCAGAGAGGTTGAGTGAGATGCCCATGAGTTCATGCCTATGGTCACATAGCTGGTAAGTGCCATAAGTGGGATGTGAAGTCAGGTATTTCTAACTCTAATTCCCTGACTAGCCACTATGCCACCCTGTTGTTACCCAAATCTGCACCGTGAGAAGATTCTTTAGAACAATGAATCAATTTCCATATTTGGTAAAGAAAACATGGAGATTCATGGAATAGAAATGAAGTGCCCTAAATTAGGACTAAATTTATGCTAGAAACCTATGAACACTGCCCTTTCCTTTCAAACACACACACACACACACACACACACACACACACACACACACACACCCCACATTTTCCTATCCTCCTTTAAGAATTGTTTCAAAATCTTTCTGTAAAGAAGGCAATTGAAATATTAATGTCATCCATCACCTTTGGCACTACTCTTCATGGTGCAGTGTAAAGAAGGCTAAGCTGGAAAGCCTAGAGGCTTGGGTTTTGCCATTATTTGCTTTTATGACTTTGGATCTGAAAGAGATATAAGAGATCATTTAGTCCAACCTCCCCAATGAAGACCCAGAGACCTGAGTGACTTACTTGCCCAAGGTCATATAGTTAGTAAGTAGCAAAGCCTAAATTCAAACCCAGCTCCTCTGATTCCAGAACAAATGCTCTTCCAACTTGTGATTTATTTACAATTTGAAATTTAACCCCATGCCAAAAAAGAAATTTGTAACTAATTTTAAAAACCTTGAAGAGATTACAAGATAGGTACTATACTAAAATGCTCATCATTTATTAAATATTGAGACAGGGCATGCAAAGCCATACATTAAGCAAAGGACTTGTTCACAATTGCATTATCATTGATAGGATCATGTTCAAATAAGGAGGACTAAAATCTACGTTATAACTCTATATAGTTGATAGTCTAACAATAAAAGAGAAGAGTATATTAAACAGAATAGAGCTGACTGTGGATTTGAACATTTGTACCTTTCCCAGAACAGACAAGGAAAGGAAGGAGGCAATTTGGCAGTTGTTAATTAATGGGTTGGCCATGCTGGAGGAATCGGCAGCAAAAATTCTTAGCAGTGACAGTGAGGAACAAAGTGATAGCATAGTAAATTCATGGATTACGAAGGAACTGTAGGTGGAAGTGGGATAAAACTGACAAATGTTTCATTACTATAGGTCTTTTTGAAGGACTTTGAGGGCAAAGATGTGTATGAGTTTAATGCAGAGAGAGCTCAAAGAATTGATTAGGGAAGGGAAAACATGTTAGGAATGACAGGATACATATTCTTGAGTCCATATGGGAAGAAGGGAATGAGAAATCAGAAAGGTTGGAAAGAAAGCAGTCAACTCTTAATTTTCCCAATTATCAAAATTAATCTTAATTATTGATGAACATTGCTTTTGTTAATTGACTGAAACATTATATTTCAATGGGTCCTTCCTTTAATGATGAAAGATCCCTCCAGTTGGTCAGTCAATAAGAATTTATTAAGTGTTTATTATGTGCCAGGCACTGTGCTAAGATTTCAAAAAAGGCAAAAAATAGTCCCTGGTCTCAAGGAGATTATAGTCTAATTGGGGAATGATATAGATCACAACCTATTTATGTCTTCTCAATCTGTGTGATTCACTTCTTTGTTTTCCCACAAGTCTTCTATGTAACATCTACATAATACGTTTGAGACCTTTCACTGGGTCCTTGAACATTCCAGGGGTACTTGTGCAACACTTGGGATATCCACCTCTTAACTTTTGTTCTCAATAGAACTGATCTCCCTTCTTTTCTAATTATGTATTTCTTGTATGATATATATGTACATATATATGTATATGTGGGTATGTATGTATGTGTGTATTCATATGTATGTATATTTACTTGCATACAATCTTAAATGTTGTGCCATTCATGCCACCATGTATCTTTCCATTGAACTTCTTTTGATTCTTCGGAGATTGTGGTGTTCAATGATTCTCAACCATATAGTATCATAGGGAGAACATTGATGTTAAAAAAGATGGGCTTTTCGTATTAGGGACCACCTTGGGATCATTGAAAGCACTGAACAATTTCCTAAATGAAATTGAGCTTGCTTTCTTCCTCCTATTCAATTTTGGTCCAACTTATTGTCCATTTCCAAGGCCTAGGAAAACCTATGTGTAAATGTGAACTAGCTTAATGGACTTCCCTTTTTAACAGTATGACATAGTTTAGACAGTAGTTATTCTTTATAGATGTGGTGATTTTCCTGTGTGGACAGTTAAGATAAATTCTTTTGAATGGTCATCAGTCTCATGGAGGAGCCTCTGCAGTGTCCTCAGGCTTGATACAATCAGTACAATGTGATCCGCAAGCAGGAGCATCCGGAGGACCTCGCTATCTATTGGTAAAGCCCCCTTAACATTAAGACTCTTCATAGGCCATGCTTGATGAAAGGATCAAACACCTTTGGTAAACATCTATTTCTCTGTTTTATGACTCATTTAATGTTGATAATCAGAGAAGCTTTGAAAAAAACTTATCTCTGGTTGCATCTATGAAGGAATCTTGTATAATCTTAACATATGCATGAGAGACAACTAGTTGGAAGACAGCCCTCGAGGCTGTGCTTTAACCATAGTGTACAAGCAGTAAACACAATGGGATTCTGTGTTCTCCATGCTTTGCAGTCAGTTGTGTGACTGTGAAGATGCAGTTGGCTATAGAGAATCTTTTAAAGAAAGCTGCCTCTGCTCTTCTCGTATATAATCAAGGGAATCCTCAATATACACATAGCTCATTTCCATAAAGATTTTATAGAGATGAGAAAGTAAGCATATGGTCAGTAGTTACTGATTTCCTCTTGATCATCTTTTCTGGGTAATACTCCCATCTGTGTGTTTACCTTCTTCCCCTCCCCCCCAATGTTTGGTATCTTCCTCTCTTTCAAATATCTTAAAAATTGGTATTCCTCATTGTTTTAAAAACTTTGTTACCTTCAGTAATGTATTCTTGTTCTAGTCCAGTGGTTGTTCTTTACTAATAGCAGCCAATGGCTGGTATTTAAAAAGCTCTATAACATTTATAAAGGGCTTTACATTTGTTATCTCATCTGATTCTCACAACAATCCTGTGAGGTAGATACTATAATTATCACCATTTTATAGATGAGGAAACTGAGGCTGAGAGAGGCTAAATAGTTTGCTCAGCTAATAAAGGTCTGAGGTGGAATTTGAACTCGGATCTTCTTGACATGAGGCAGCTAGGTGGCACAGTAGATAACAACACCAGCCTGGAGTCAGGAAGACCTGAGTTCTAATCTGATCTCAGACACTTACTAGCTGTGTGACTCTGGGCAAGTCATCCAACCCTGCTTGCCTCAGTTTCCTCATCTGTAAAATGAGCTGGAGAAGAAAATGGCAAACCACTCTAGTATCTTTGCTAAAAAGCCCCCAAATGGGATCACAAAGAGTCAGACATGACTGAAAAGCAACTCAACAACAACAGCTTTTTGATTCTAAGTCCACCATTATGTTCCATATCTTCTGGAGGGCATTTCCAATTTCTTACACAGCACACGAGGTGCTATAGAGAAGTAGAAATAGGCATATGGATTAGTACTTATTGATGTTCTCCCTACTGCTTTATTTTGTTAATAATAATCCTTTTCTTATTGAGATTATTGCCTACCCTGCTTAATTAAACCCTTTGTTGTTTGTGTCTAAGCTTGTTCAGAACAGTTTAAAAAAATCTGGGAAGAGAAGATATGTAAACTAAAACATCTAATTACCTAATTATGTATCTTATGGGATAAAGAGAGGCAGGATGGAACAGTGGGTAGAGTGCCTGGGCCTCAAAGAAAGGAAGACCAATGATACATACTGGCTATGTGACACTGGGTAAGTCACTTAACCTTTCAATGCCCCAGGCAACTTTAATACAGTAAGGAAGAGAATAGTTGCTTATCTGCGTTGGTGAATGAAAGTCCTCATCATGAATTTCTTTCACCAATGAAATCACAGACGTAGACTAAAAAAATAAAAAGGGTATGGAGTGGTGTTTGTAACAGCTTCAGGCTAGAGCTTTGTTGAAGTCAGTGAGATGATGTTGTACCTTCCCAGGAATGAACTAAGGAGGTAGGAAGAATTTTGAGCTTTTCAGCTCCTGCTATGTTTAACTTTCACAATGTGACTTCATGACTTATATTGATTAGAAATTATTGTGGTATAGCAGCTAGGGCCCACCTAGAAGCCAGGAAGATGGACTTGCGATGAGTCTTGCCTTTGACACACTGACCAAGTAAGTCTGGGCAAGTCAAATTACTTCTCAGTGCTCCAGTTCAGAGGCCTCAAAGTCCAGGAGCACTGGAAATGCAGCAGAACCAGATTCAATGTAACTGGGAAATTTTAACAAAATAAGTAAAAATAGAATACAACACAGACAATGTTAATTTGTGGTTTTCTAAGTCAATACCCAGATGCTAAGGAATCATTTGTATTGGAGTTTGACACCATTGCTCTAGTCAACTCTTTAAAACTCTGTTTGGAAGAGAAAGTATCAACTAGCATGAGTAGTAGTTTTCTCACCTAAGCCTTCTCTATGCCATGAAGCCATAGTCCCTTGCTTTATGAATCATTAGATCATTAGAAATATATATTAAAATGTAAGTATGAAAATATATCTTAATGTCAAAGATAACTTTGAAAAACCTAAAATTTTATTTTCTCTATTGCTAAAAAATTATTAGTGTACATATAATTGAGTTGATGGTGGTTAAAATAGCTAGAAATTCAGAATATGGGAGAGAAATTTTTTATTAACATAAGAAGGAAAATGACATTTTACATGTAAAAGAGTAGGGGGAAGTCAATATTTAGTCACCTCTAGTGTTTAGTAGTTTTCTAATCAAACCTCTTTCTCTCTCTCTCTTTTTAGTATTTGTTGATAATTTAGATGAAGGTGAGAATAATAATAGCTGACACATAATGCTTTAAAGTTTACAAAGCATTTTACATGTATTATCCTGTTTGATTCTCATAACAACCTGCAAGGTACATATTAAAGGTGTCATTAGCCCCATTTTACAGATGAGAAAACTGAAGCTCATAGAGGTTAAATGGCTTGCCTAAAGACACATAACTAGCAAGTATAGGAAGCAAGATTTCAACTGACTGTAAGGCCAAGGACCTAGCCAGAACTTCACAGAAAAGATTCAAGGTCAGGAGTGGCTCGGGGAAGGAATATGCATTTATATAGCATCTATTTACTATGTTCCAGGCACTATGCTAAGCACTTTTGACAAATTTTAGCTCATTTGATTCTCTCAACAATCTTTGAGGCAGGTGCTATTATTATTCACATTTTACACTTGAGGAAACTGAGGCAAACAGAGGTTAAGTAACTTGTCCAGGGTCAGTCACCCAGCTAGTACGTATCTGAGGCTGGATTCGAACTCAAGTCTTCATTATCCCAGGCACAGCATTCTATCTACCATATTGCCAGCTGCCTCAAATGTAATGATACAGGAAATTAAAATGGTTATTTATGGGGTAGGTTAGCAGAAATGAAGGTGAAAGGAGGCTGTTTATTCTTGTTTAACATAAGGTGATTCTGAAATTTTCGGGAAAAAGAATATTTGAGAGGCAAAAGAGATGAACTTGCTGGGGGGAAATAGTATTGCTAAGGAAATGTCTTCTAAGTCTATGCATGTCATTTTATATCACATGTCATTTGGCAAATCACTTTCATGCTTGAGAAATGCAATCTATACATCAATAACACTGATGGGTAACAACACCCATGCTAAGTTCCTGGTCGTGTCCTGCACTCATGCTTCTTTGCTTGAACTGCTGTTGTTGGACGCCGTAGCAATAAGGAAAGAAACTGAGTTAATGATTGGAAAGAATGCTATCCAGCTGTTTGCCTAGGACAAATATGATCTTGCATTTCAGGTCCTGCCCGGTCAGTCTATGGAACCATAGGTGAGAGTAAGGACAAACCAACCTAAATACAACTACCAAGGCAATTCTTTATAAATGGACTTGTATGTACCCTGAACTTGCTGAGAAGTCAATTGAAGGCAGAAAAAAAAATGCAGTATGGTGGTAGAGGCAAGAATTTCAGAAAGTTAGGACTGGAATAGGCCTCATCCAAACCAGTTCATCAATTCATCCAAACCAAAATCATCATTTGACAGATGAAGAAAATGACTTAGTGACTTATAGAGTTATAGGGTATTAGATCTGGAAGGGGCCTTGAATATCATGTAAAAATAATGATGATGATGATGATGATGATGACAATAGCTAACATTTATGTGGGCAGCTAGGTGACATAGTGGATAGAGCACCTGGCCCAGAGTCAGGAAGACTGGAGTTCAAATCTGACCTCAGATACGTACTAGCTGTGTGACCCTGGGTAAGTCACTTAACCCTGTTTGCCTCAGTTTCCTCATCTGTAAAATGAGCTGGAGAAGGAAATGGCAAACCACTCCAACATCTCTGCCAAGAAAACTTCAAATGCAGTCATGGAGAGTTGGACATGACTGAACAACAGTAACATTTATACAGTGCTAATTCTGTGCAAGGCACTGTGCTAAACACTTTACACTTATCTCATTTGATCTTCACAACAGTCTTGGGAGGTAAATGCTATTATTATCTCCATTTTACAGATAAGGAAGTTGAAGTAAACAGAAGTTAAGTGACTTACCCAGGGCCATACAGCTAGTAAGTGTCCTAGGCTGATTTTGAACTCGGGTCATGCTGACACCAGGCCTGGAACTCTAGCCATTGCGTCTAGTCCTATCAATTAATTTTATAGATGAAAAGGCAGGTTTAGCAGGATAAAGATATTTGCTGAAGGACACGTTTGCTAGAATGTGAACCCGGACTCAGAAGCAAATCTAGAGAAACTGATTTTGGCTTAATATAAGGAAAAAGTTTCCCAAAGGTTAGAGTAGTCCAACAGTGGATTTCATTGCCTCAGCAAGTGGTGAATTTCCCATCACTGGACATCTTCAAGCAGACCATTTGTCTAAAATATTGTCAAGAAGATTACTATTTAGATATTACTGGATGGACTAGATTGTCTCTGACATTCTTTCCAATTCAGAGATCATTTGATTCTTTGATCTCCTCACTTCTAGACCCACTGCTTGTTCTACTATTTAAAATATTCTCTGAACATTTGCCTCTTACTCTCTCCTATGTTGCTAAGTTCTAGTCTTAAGGCCTTATAATAATGTTATGTCAATCAGACAAGCATGGTTGAAGTACCTATGATACTGTAAGTTCTTTTTTTTTTAGAATAGGTTTTTATTGATTTCTTTTGTTTTTACATTGTCTAGATTTCCCTCTCTATCCTTTCCCCCTTTCTTCCTACATAACAAAGACTTTCTTAAATGAAAAAGAAAAGGAAAAAAAATAAGAACCAGCAAAACCTCTCAATACATTTCAAAATCTAATGTCATACTGTATTTCATACCTGTGGACTCCCTTTCCAACCTTTGCATGGGAGAGACAGATCAGAGGAGAACCAATGTCTTCTCATATCTTTTTTTTGGCTCAATCTTATTCTTTTTTTAAAAATTATTTTCCTCCAATTACATCTAAAAACAATTTTTATTTTATTTATTTAAAAAGTTTTGATTTCCAAATTTTCTTTCTCCCTCTCTCCCTTCCCCCTTCCTTGAGATGGTAAGCAATTTGACATAAGTTATGCATGTGCAGTCATACAAAACTTATTTCCATGTTAGTCATGTTGTGAAAAAAGACAGACCAAAAGAAAAAAAATAAGAAAAAAAAACCAAAGAAAGTGAAATATAGAATGCTTCAATCTGTATTCAGACTCCATCAGTTCTTTCTCTGAATATGGATAATATTTTTCATCATGAGGCCTTTTGAATTGTCATGGATCATTGTATAGCTGGGAATAGCTAAGTCATTCACAGTTGATCTTTGCACAATATTACTTTTACTGTGTACAATGTTCTTCTGGTTCTGCTCATTTTACTTTGCTGTCAGTTCATTTAAGTCTTTTCAGGGCCAAAATTATTTTTTACAGTTTTAAAGCACTCATCCTCAATTGTTTTGTGGTGGTTGTTTGTTCTATTTATATTGATGTAGTCATTGTGTGTATTGTTTTGAGGGCTCTGCTTCATTTTGTATCAGTTCATACATATCTTTCTATGCTTCTCTAATTATTGTTTGTCTTTTTTCTTAGTACAATGATATTCCATTACATTCATGTACATAATTTGTTTATATAGTTCTTACTGATGGGAATTTACTTTGTTTCCAGTTCTTGGCTAGTATAAAAAGTGCTTCTATGAATATTTTGGTGTATACAAGTACTTTGTTTTTGTTAATGACCTGCTGGGGTTTACATGTTTAACAGTGGAATCTCTGAGTCAAAGGTTATAGACATTTTAGTCACCTTATTTACATAATTCCAAACTGCTTTCCAAAATATTTGTTGGAATTCATATTTCTACCAGCAATGCATTAGTGTAGCTGTGTTTTCACATTACCCTTCTAACAGTGACTATTTCTACCCTTTGTCATTATTGATAATGAACTGGATGTGAGGTCAAACGTCAGGGTTGTTTTGATATGCATTTCTCTTCTTCTTAGTAATTTCAAACTTTCTTTCATATGGTTATTAATAGTTTGCAATTCTTTTGAGAGCTGTTTATCTTTTAACCACTCATATATTGGGGAATGGCTATTTATTTCTGTTAGTTGTCTATGTATCTTAGATCCTAAATTCTTTTTTTTCTTTTCTTACAATAGTTTTAATGGAGGCAACATATAGACATTGAAATTATTCTAGTAAAAGTGTACAAAAGTCTCTAGTAAATTGGTTTGAAAGAATTTTTTAGCAAGCTTAAAAACATTCAATGAATTGCTGGGGTGTTACAGTCCTACCATAACCTTTCTTTTTTTAAAATTAATTTTTTTATTTTTAGTTTTCAACATTTACTTCCATAAGATTTTTTCCCTACATTAACAACCTTTTGAGATAGGTGGCATCTTATTAGACCCATTTTATTTATTTTTTAAAAAAATTTTTTAATTAATTAATTTATTTTTAGTTTTCAACGTTCACTTCCACAAGATTTAGAGTTCCAAATTTTCTCCCAGTCTCATCCCTCCCCCCACCCCAAGATGGCATACATTCTGAATACCCCTTCTCATAATCTGCCCTCCCTTCTATCTCTCTCCCCCACCCCTTTTCTTATCCCCCTCTCCTTCAATTTTCCTGTAGGGCAGGATAGATTTCTATACCTTATTTTCTGTATTTCTTATTTTCGAGTTGCATGTGAAAACAATTTTTAACATGTGTTTTTAAAACTTTGGGTTCCAAATTTTCTCCATTCCTCCCTCCCCACCCACCCTCATTGAGAAGGCAAGCAACTTGATACAGGTTATACATGTGTAGTCATGTAAAACACTTCCATAGTAGTCATGTTGTGAAAAACTAAGCATATTTCCCTTAATCCTATCCCTGTCCCCCATTTATTTTATTCTCTCTTTTGACCCTGTCCCTCCTTAGAAGTGCTTGCTTCTGATTACCCTCTCCCCCAATCTGCCCTCCCCTCTATCATCCTCCTGCTCTTTTGTTCCCTTCCCCCCCTATTTTCCTGTAGTGTAAGATAGATTTCCATACCCAATTGAGTGTGTATGTTATTCTCTCCTTAAGCCAAATCTGATGAGAATAAGATTCACTCATTCCCTCTCACCTTCCCTCATTTCCCCTCCACTGTGAGTCTTTTCTTGTCTGTTTTATGTGAGATAATTTATCTCATTCTACCTCTCCCTTTCTCCTTCTCTCTGTATAATCCCTTCTTCCCCCTTAATTTTATTCTCCAGATGTCATCCCTTCATCTTCAACTCACCCTGTTCCCTCTATCTATCTATCTATCTATCTATCTATCTATCTATCTATCTATCTATCTATCTATCTATCTATCTATCTACCTATCTACATACATATAATTTTTCCCCCTCTAACTACTCTAATACTGATAAAGGACTCACAAGTGACAAATATCATCTTTCCATGTAAAAATGTAAATAGTTCAACCTTAATAAGTCTCTTATGATTTCTCTTTCCTGTTTAACTCTTCATGTTTCTCTTGAGTCTTGTATCTGAAAGTCATATTTTCTATTCAGCTCTGGTCTTTTTTATCAAGAATGTTTGAAAGTCCTCTATTTCGCTGAATATCCATTTTTTCCCCTGAAGGATTATGCTCAGTTTTGCTGGGTAGGTGATTCTTGGTTGTAATCCTATCTCCTTTGCCCTCTGGAATATTGTATTCCAAGCCTTGCAGCCCCTTAATGTAGAAGCTGCTAAATCTTGTGTTATCTTGATTGTGTTTCCATAATACTTGAATTGTTTCTTTCTGGCTGCTTGTAATATTTTCTCCTTGATCTGGGAACTCTGGAATTTGGCTACAATATTCCTAGGAGTTTTCCTTTGGGGATCTCTTTCAGGAGGTGATTGGTGGATTCTTTCAATTTTTATTTTGCTCTCCGGTTCTAAAATATCAGGGGAATTTTCCTTGATCATTTCTTGAAAGATGATGTCTAGGCTCTTTTTTTAATCATGGCTTTCAGATAGTCCATTAATTTTTAAATTCTCTCTCCTGGATCTATTTTCCAGGTCAGTTGTTTTTCCAATGAGATATTTCACATTGTTTTCTAATTTTTCATTCTTTTGGATTTGTTTTATAGTGTCTTGATTTCTCATAAAGTCACTAGCTTCCAATTGCTCCATTCTAATTTTTAAGGAAGTATTTTCTTCAGTAAGCTTTTGGACTTCCTTTTCCAATTGGCCAGTTTTGCTTTTTAAGGCATTCTTCTCCTCACTGGCTTTTTGGATCTCTTTTGCCATTTGGGTTAGTCTATTTTCTAAGGTATTATTTTCTTCAGTATTTTTTTGGATCTCCTTTAGCAAGCTGTTGACTTGTTTTTCATGATTTTCTTGTGTCACTCTCAGTTTTTCCTCTGTTTCTCTCACTTGCTTCTCAAAATCCTTTTTGAGCTCTTCTATGGCCTGGGACCAATACATATTTTTCTTGGAGGCTTGTGATGTAGGAGCTTTGACTTTGTTGTCTTCTTCTGGTTGTATGTTTTGATCTTCTTTGTTACCAAAGAAAAATTCTATGGTCTGACTTTTTTTGCAAGGCTTGGTCATGATCCCAGTCAATTACTTTTAGTTTTAAACTCTTTGTTAAGGTAAGAGTCTGCTTCCAGTGTGGAGAATGTACTGTCCCAAACTTTGGGGGTTTTGTGCGGCTTTTTTCAGAGATACTTCTAGGGACCTGTAAATTTTCAGTTCTTCCAAGGTGGTATGATAAGAGGTGAAGTGTTTACTCCTTTCCTGGCCTGTGCTCTGGTCTATGAGTGATCACAAGCACTCTTTTCTGTCTTGGAACTGTGAGGAGAATTTCCTCTCCACCACCACTATAAGCTCCAACAAGCCAGTGCTCCTCCTTGTCCCAGGACCACCACCCAGAACTGTGACCCAGATCCAAGCACAGGCAAAGCAAGAGAATCCTGCACCAGCAAAGAGATCCCTGCAATCCCCCTCTGATTAGCCACTGGATTCTTCCTCAGTCTGTGGGCTTGAAGCTCATGATGCAGCCACTGACCTGTGACTGAGCTCAGATATTGGGGCTGGAACCCCATCTTTCTTCTCTTTCACCACCACAGAAACAGACTTTTCATACTGACCTTCTAAGTTGTCTTTGGCGTTCGTGGGTTGAGAAGTCTGGAAACCGCCACAGTTGCCTGTGATTCAATACTCTGAGGCCTGCTCCAGGTTTGCTGAGGCCTGGTTTGCCTACACACCCATGCTGAACTGCGCTCCTCTTACTGCCCGGCGTGATAGACCTTTCTGATCAACCATCCAGGTTGTCTTGGGCAGGAAATTTGTTTCACTCTGTCTTTTTGTGGGTTCTGCTGCTTTCGCATTTCTTTAGAGCTATTTTTTACAGGTATTTGGAGGAGTTTGGGGGAGAGCTCAAGCAAGTCACTGCTTTTACTCCACCATATTGGCTCTGCCCCAATCCTAAATTCTTATCAGAATTATTTGATACTGAGGATTTCCCACTTAATTGACTGCTTCCCTTATTATCCTAGAGGCATTAATTTTGTTTGTGCAAATGCTTTTTATTTACATGTAGTCAAAAGTATCTATCTTATCTTTTATAATTACCTCTATTCCTTATTTGGTTAAGAATTCATCTCCTACCTATGAAAGGTATAAATTCTGTTTTTCTTCTAAGTTTTTATGGTATGATTTTAACAATTAGCTCATGTATCATTTTGAACTTACTGAGGAATATGTTGGAAGATATTAGTCTAAACATGATTTTTGCCAAAACTGCTTTCCAGTTTCCCCAAAAGTTCTTATCAAACAAGGAGTCCTTTCCTAGGTAATTTATGCATTTAGGTTTATTGAACATTGGGTTATTGAATCTCATTATTTCTGATTCTCTCTTGTCTAGTCTGTTCTTCTGATCCACTTTTCCCTTTTTTTTTTTCTTAAACCAATACCAAATGGATTTGGTGATTTGATGATGTTGTGAGATCTGAAGTGTTATTCTATATTCTGCTCTCCCTTTCCCCCCACCCATGATTGCTATTATTACTTTATCTAGTTCTTTAAATTATCCTTTTGGTAGTTTAATTAGCATAACATTAAATCTGTAAATTTGCTTTCATTTACCAAATGAAATCCCTTCCAACTCAAGATGTATGATTTTTTGCCCTCATTTAACTCTATTGCCTTATCTGTAAATGGGAATAAGAGGGCAACTGGATCCTCTTCTGGGCATGTGCAAAATTGCTCTTCCTGGCTGCTTCTGGCCATCTTTGATCTAGCACTGAAAGACTTGGAACACTAAGATCATGAGGCAATCTCCTTATTGGCCTCTGAATAGGAAGAACTAATAACAATGGCTATTTAAAAGAGAGTGGCCCCACTTTCAGTACTCTCTTCCCTTCTGGCTACTAATTGTGTCAGGACTGTTTAGAGGTGTATCCTACAAGGAGAGACAGTGAAAGTTTGCCCTGCCCTTACCTGGTTGCCATGTGACAATGAGCACATGGTATCTAAAGCACGTGTCCTGCTGGGACAAGACTAAGCCTGGGTTTTGGGCTGCCTCTTTTGTGTTTTTTTTTCCTCCTAATTCTAGGTGAATGAGTATTTATACCACAATCTATACCAACCTTGTGAATTCCTGAGGTCTAGAGGTCCTTGGTTGTTTTGGTGAGAGCTGACTGGCAGCAAAGAGAGGAGTCCCCAGCAGGTACTTCTCAAGCCTGGCCCATTTGACCAGAAGACATTTATCAGGAGTTGTTTGAACAGTGCAGAGTCAAAGTGAAATGTCAAATGTCTCTTTGTTATCCCTACAAACTGCTTTATGTTTTGATGAGGTTTAAGTAGCAACCTCTCAAGGGTATAATTATACTCATGTTAAGTCATGAAATTCTGCTTTAAGTATTTTTTGTAAATGCATTTTGTGTGTCTTTTAAAATTTCTTTTGTGGGGGCAACTAGGTGGTGCGGTGGATAGAGCACTGGCCCTGGATTCAGGAAGACCTGAGTTCAAATCCGGCCTCAGACACATAGCACTTACTAGCTGGGTGACCCTGGGCAAGTCACTTAACCCCACTGCCTTGTCAAAAAAATTTTTTCTTTTGTGTCTAGGAAATAAATACTTGTCCCATACCTTTGCCTTTTTAAACAACTGAGTATGTTTTTACTAACCCCTTTGGGGGGGTTGAGCCAAAATGATGAGCCAAAAATCTAAGTTTTAAACAATTTTTCCGCAAGGCACTTGATTGGGGATATAGTGAGCCAAAGAGGGTAAGAAAAATGAGCCTACCCCTCTATTAAAGACCAGGTTCCTTTAAGGCTGACTTCGGTGTAAACCATAATTCTTTAGGGAGAGAGGAGTGAGTATAGTATCGAAACCCCTGGGTCCTGCAGTCAGTATTATTGTTAAAATTTTAATATTTAATATAAATATCATTTGATATAATTTTTTGTTATTAGTTATAATATATTTATTATAATAATAATAATAATAATAATAACAATAATATTATTAGAGGATGAAAAAAAGCCATATGGAAGAAGAGGCCATTTTCTGCTCTGCAGTTAGAGTGGGCCTACAGTTATATCCTATCAATCTTTAAGAGAACTAAGCTTCTTATTTGATTTATTTTCAAAATATTCCTTTGAGGTAGGGAGACTGCCACTTATTAATAGTCTCTGCTTAGAGCTGAAGCAGCTGCAGTGAACAGGGGTTAAGATGTCCATTGTTAGAGGACAGGCCGACCAGGTTGACCAGCTTCTGAGATCCTGTGGCACACTGAATATTTTCTTCTGGCTCTATTTGAGTTGTTTGCTTAGCAAAAAGCACTCTATTCTCCCTCCTCCCCATGCAAGTTTTAACACTGTCTCTGATACACTGTATAGCTACTGTACCTTGACTTTCAATTACATTAAATCCTATTATAATCACTTTCTTATAACAAATCCTCTTTAACACCTGAAAAACTCAGCTCCCATGGGTGTAGTGTGATGTTCTTGAAATAAAGAAAAAAACCAAAAAACCAAAAACAAAAAAACACAAGAGTCTTAGTGGAAATGCAATAGTTGTTTCATGTGCTTTGAAAATGAGCCTGGCATAAGGGCTTTACACATGTAGTTTACATTCAAATCTAGTAGTGAAAGAGGAAAAGTTATTCTAAGCCATCCAAATCTGGCTTGACCTATAAGCCAGCTGCCTTTGGCACAGTGCATTTGAATCAATGTGTTATCATGTTAAAATATGTTCTAGGAAGAAGCCATTACTATCAAAAGCTGGGCTTGGAATTCTTGATTAGTGTCATTACCATGATTAATATAGATCGGAATGTTCTCCATCAGTCTGGAACAAAAACACATTTGATAGGGGTCCTTGGTTATTGTCTACTTGGTTTTATTTTTATTTTTATTTTTTATTTTTGTTAGTATAATCTTTAGGGGGATTGGAAGGGAATGACTTGTTTATTTTTGTTTTCCTAAGGTGCCTGCTTTAAATTCATTTACAACTCTAATGGTAGCCAGAACTAGACAATTTTTGGACTAATAGTTTTACTTCCTTAAATATACATTGTTCCAAAATCCAAATAGGATGTACCATCAACAAATAATAGAGCCCCTACAATCTGAAATTATCTTGAGTTTAGGAAGTGAGCTTTCTATTTCATCCTATTTCACCTGCTCTAAAAGAGTGATGTCAAGTTATCTGATTCAGCTTAACAAGTATTTATTAACACCTACTATGTGTCAGGCACTGTGTCAGTTCTGGCCCCTCAAGAAACTTACATTTTTACTTGGGAGAGAGGGGAACATTAGCTGTGTGGCCATTAATGTCACTTATGAGCCTCAGTTTCCCCAGATGTGAGATGGGAATAATAATATTTGCATACTTACTTCACAGTGTGGTTGTAAATACAAAAGTACCCCAGATTGGCATATAAATATGAGATATTATTAAGGGTCAGGATGAGCCAAGGTTGTCATTTCTCTAAGTTGATTCTTTTATCTTTATATGCATGAGTGAGAAACATGTTTCCCATTGATATGTCAATTATTTACTCCATATGGTCTGCTCTGCATAGATGGATATGACTTTGAGCCGCTCATCTTCTTGTATCACATACTGTTGAATAGAGACAGCTAGATGTCATAGTGAATAGAATGATGGAAATGGAGTCAGGAAGACCTGAGTTTGAATCCTGCTTCAGAGTGTTTTGAGCTCTGTGACACTTAGCAAATCCCTTAACCTCTCTGGGCCTCAATTTCCTCACTTTTAAAATGAAGGGGCTCTAAATCTATGATCTAAGGACATAAGTAGGAACTCTAGCAGCAATGAAGTTTCTTTAGTTTGAAGCCACGCTATTTTCTTCCCTCCCCATCCCCCTCCCTGGCAAATGCTTCTAGTGGACTTATGAATTTGATCTTGGGGATTGATAACCTTTTGTTGATTTCTTGGCAGGGAGAATGTTTCTCCAATTAATCAAACTCTGACCCAAATCTCACTTCATCCCACATGTACCAAGAGATCTATCTCTGTCCTTATTATTCTGTCATTGTCTTAGAAAATACACACACGTGTATACACACCCCCCCCTGCAATTACGTGTCAATCAGATAGCTGAGTAGTTACATTTTTTTTCTTGCTTGTTTTATATTTTTACCTGTGATTGCCAGGTTATGAGTCTCACCTTTAAGAGATGGAGTTTTCCCCCCTTTTGGATGAATTTCCCCCCATTTCCTATTATTCCTTTCAGGACTAGGAGTTAGGGAACCTGTGGCTCAAGTTCAAACATGGGTGTCCAGTTCTCCTGGCATAACCTTGTGCTGGCAAAACCCTAAGTTTTCATCCATGTGGCTCTGGTTCAAGTCCATCATGCCACCTGAGGGTACAGTGGGCTGGGATTGGTCACAGAATCCCTGGCTGCTGGCTGAACCTGTTTACGTAAAGACAGAACACAGCAACTGATTAAGAGAGCCACCTCCTACTGGTTAGTTTTGGAAAGAAGCCCAGAATTTTCCATGGAGATGGTAGCTTCAGAAAGTTTGGTCAGAATCTCAGTGAAAGATAAGGTAACACAAAGCACTTGTGGACTCTCCTGTCTTTGGACTCACCATTACTCAGCAAGAGTCAGGATGAAAGTATTTGGTCAATGAGATTTCTTCACTGACTAGCTCTATGAAAAGGGCATTCATTCTATTGTGTACAAAGGCCTAACCAGAGAAGTCTGAGCAAAGCTAAGACTAGACAGACTTGTATTAGGACTCATATCAGTTCCTGTAACCCTTTAGGGCTTTCTGGATGACCTCTGACACTTAATTTGGTAGTATGGCATCACACATGGGGGAGTTCTTAGTTATAGGGACAATTCTATAAGTGAAAAATTACAACTTGTAGGTTTCAGACTTAGGTTCCGGAACAAGGGAACCAAGGCTTGATGGAATATGTCCACTAATAATTCATGGAGAAAGTATTCGTCCCCAAACTTTGCATGTCACTTGCTACCTGTCTTGAGGATAGCTGAAGAAGCAATATTTCTTACAGACAATGAAACAGAAAGCTCTGTTATCATGTCTAACACAGATACCCTGAACTGAAAATGGATTTGGGGTTTGCACTTTTTATATATTTATGAGAGTACAGAATATTGTATTGCCAACTTTTATATCTATGTACTTATGATAAAGAGAATGAGTATTGACATTGAGACAATCTTTTGCATTAGTTCTTTATCATTTGCTGTAAAAATTGGTGATTTGGGTAAGGTTTTGCCCTCTAGTCTGTTACTTCCAAAGGTTAAAAAATGAAATAAGCCCCTACTTTTATAAAAGAAAAAAAAACCTTTGCATAGATTATTATATAAATAAATCTTAACAAGTACTGCAGTTCTTTTTACCAAGCACAAAGACTTATTGTGTGATTTATGTGAAAAGGTTATATAACTGTACTCTGTTACTTTAAATAGTATTTTTTATTTAAACTGCCAACTTCTTCATCACTAGCAAAGAAAAAAATGCATATTTTCTAAGCACAAAGGTAATTTTCAAGGACTGTAATTAGCTCATGATAACTCTGTATTTTGTGATGTCTTTGCTGCTGAACTAGAAAAGAAATGGACTTTTTTCATTGTTAAAACCAAACTATGGCACCTGCAGTATGTCAGTACAGGGAGAATCAGAGGGAGGAAAAAGTTTTGAGCTGTTATCCTTGGACAGAGGAAAATTATGTATGCAATAAAGTGACAGATCCTGCAATTTTCATTTAGCTCCATCTTTGTTACACATACACACACACACACACACACACACACACACACACACACACAGAGCTCCATTTCCTCCTGTTCTTCTCCCTGACTGACCCTCTCTTTCCAAGAAATGAGATAAATCATTCAAAAACTAAACAGAATAAATGGTGTTATAAGTGAAAGTTATAAGGAAGAGATAAGGAAAAATAGAAGAAAGCTAAGAAAAAAATACAGGATTGAGGAAAGTTTTTTGTCTGCTTGTCTTTTTGCAAGAAGAATGAGAAAGAAAAAGGAGGGAAGGGAAAAGATGAATTGAATGAAAATTGATTGAAGACTAAGTAGGAACTTTAAAGGGGGATGCCAATGAATCAGTTCCCCACACCCTGAATGGCAGAATCTCAGAGCTAGATGAGACCTTGAAGGCTGTCTAATTCAACCAGTACTGGAGCAGAAATCTCTTTTATGACATTTCCATGAATAATCATTCGGTCTCTGCTTGAAGACCTCCCATGAAGGGGAACTGTGACTTCCTGAGGAGGCTTATTCCACTTTTGAACTGCTATAACTGCTAGGATTCCCCATCCTCCCTATCCCCGATATAAGGTTAAATCTACCTCTCTTCAAATTCCTCTCTTCATTATGCCCTTTGCACTGAGAAGAACATGTCTAATCTCTCTTCTACATAACACTCAAATACTTGAAAACAGCTATCCTTTCTGCCACCGCTTCCCTTCCCTCCCTGACTGTGTATTATCTTCTCTAAGATATTTATCTTTAATTCTTCCCACTAACTCTCCTGTAGCATGAGCTCTACAGGCCTCCCACAATCTTGGTTGTCTTCTTCTGGACATGTGAATGTAACCTTCGTAGGTTAAATGTCAAGAAGACTGATTGCTCAGCAGAGGTTTCACTTTTATCAGAATGCATAGTTTGGAGAGAAATAGACTAAGTGTGCATACTTTGTGACTTTTGGTTAATTTATATGTCATTTTTCTTCCTTCCTCTATTAAAAAAAGAGCCAATATGGAATCCTGATCTCTGTGATTGGTGGAGGTAGAAGTGAACGTGGTTAGAGAGTACAAGTCAGAGTAATAGAGTTAGAATAATTCCAAGGGCAATTGCAAGGGAACATCTCGGAAGAAAAGATTGGCCCCCTTCCTGGAAAAGAAGAAAATACAGTTTCAGGCAGCAGAGTCCTTTGAGAACCATATTTCCCCCTGGTGTTTGAATGTCCAATTCAATGTCCAATTCCCAATTAAGGCAGCATAGTGTGGTAGTGGATAAAAGACTAGATCTGGAGTCAGGAAGACATAGGTTCTGGTCCTGCCTCAGACAAACTTACAACTATGTGATGACCCTGTCTGGACAATTCATTTAGTCTCTGGTGTCTCAGTTTCCTCATCTACAAAATGAAAGGTTTGAAGTGGTTGGCCTCCTAGGTCCCTTCCAACTCAAAATCTATGATTCTATGATGCTAAGCACCTATCAGTACTGTTGTGAGGACCAAATGAGATAACATATAAAGTACTTTTCCAGCCTTAAAGTACTATGAAATGCTAGCTATTATTATTACAGACACACTTTGCAGGTTATATTTTTAAGCAGGAGATCTGCTCCTCCATAGGGTGGTTTTCTACCAGGTAAAGATTTTAACTATGTAAACAAGTGGAAAATCTGTAATGTCACCTCAAGTTAAGAAAGTCTGATGCTTTAACATAAATTATCCTATCCATAGAAGTGTTCTTTGGGAGTGGATGAGAAAGCTATCATCTATTTGGTCATCAACCAGGATGTCCAGGTGGCCCTCTGGCAGGGGCCCAATAGTTATATAACACACTCCCAGCCTGGGCTGTGAAATATTAAAGCTCAGTTATTGCAAGAATATCAGCAGGACAAATGACACCTACTTATTCAAAATATTACATTACAATTTCAACAACTCCCTCCTCCCCTCTCAAACTGATACGGGTTTGAGTGAGATAAATGCTTTCTCAGGGCAGGGTCCAGATACTCGCCTCTGTGCAATGCTAAGCTGAGAAAGGTCACTGAATCTTCAAGGGAGCCTTGCAACTAACTGGAGAAGAGAAATGAGACAATGCCTGCCTCTTTTGATATATGCTGGATAACAATTTTAATCAATGTGCTTGGCAGCTAGAATTGGGTTGTAGTTTCACTGTGATGTCTTTAAAAGTAACGCTAGTATGTTGAGTCTATGTCAATTGGAGTCCTGGGTATTTAGAATCTCATTAAATCATGTTGTCTGGGAAAGTGTCAGATACCCTATTTAACTGATCAAATAAGGAAGGTCTGAAAGTTAATTTCCTAGCTGAGAGAGAGGAAGTCAATTAAAAACACACATTTGAACAATAATCAATTTGCTTCATAGGAGAACCCAAAGCAAGTAGTTTTTTTTTTTAATTTTGAAAGATGTATTTTGAACCAGAAGAAGAGTGCATATCCCAGGAGAAAAGAAAAGTTAAAATGTAAAAGGAAATTGCTAACTTAGGAGGACTTGGATGTTAAGTTTCAGGTGCTGTCTTCTTGAAGTTTTAATCCCCCTTCCCACTGGCTTTAACTCATTGTCCTAAACTAATGAAACTCAGTTGAATCTCTTCAAACAGCAGATACTTTCTCTGAGACTTAAAGGCTATCTTGAGCTTTTGGCAAAGGCTGATGAGTAATATAAATTCCTCTGTGTGTTCAACAGAGAGGATCGGGCTAAAATTAACTCTGCTCAGAGACAGGAGGTAGCCAACATGACACTGTTATCCATTATGCTAAAGAGAACGGTTTCTTTTTAAACCTGGAGGAAAAATGCAGAGACAAAAAGTCATTTGAATGAATTATGTGGCCAGTTTTGTTTGGCCTGGGTCACTTGGAGAGATACCTCTCTATTTCTGTCCTGTTTTTCCTGACTACATTCAGCCTTTAAACAATTAGACATCCTTGAGCTTTGTAAGGAAAAAAAAATGTCACCTGCTCTAGAAATTCCAACATTTTGTATTTTTAGATGCTAGGGTCAGGGCAAGTGCAAAAATGATGACATTTCTGCCTTTACAAGCAATTCTTTTGACTTTATCTCTGGCAGAACACAACAAAGTATGTATTGAAGGAGTCGATATTTTCCACTTTTAACCCCTTAGGGTCAAAAGCACAAAGCATGGAATACTGGCATATTCTTTACCTACAGACACATGGGGCTTAACATGCTGCAGCCCACCAAGAGCGAGATGTTCTCCATGGTATAGGAAAGCCCAGAATTTGGAGAACTGATCAATGGGTACAATTACTTTCTTGTTACACTTAATGAGCTGTAGCCTTCAAAGTAAAACACAAATAGACAAAATTTTATCTGCTTCTAAATCTAATGTTTTGTGATCAGTTTCACATGTTAGAAGGAGCAACTATATATTCCACTGGTGTACAGATCTCCTCAAGACATCTTCTCTCTAACTTTCAAAGAAGCAGTCTGATATGATAAACTTCTCAGGATAAATCACACATGAAAGCAAAGGAGACAAAGTAGAAAAACCCTGAATTTGGCTGCAGGTTCAAATTCCAGTCATGTAATTTACTACTTATGTGATCTTGAGCAAGTAACTTAGCCTCAATTTCCTGATGTATAAAGGAGAAGATTAGACTCTATAACTTCTAAGGTCACCTTCAGCTCTAAATTGATGATCCCATGAACTGAAGCACAATTGCACTTGATTTCATATAAGATTTGACTTCCAAATGAATGAAGTCCCCCAATTACAGATGCCTCTTTTATAAGAATAGCTGCCCTAACCCAGTGAGATGATGGAACTCCTTCCTCCCCACTTCTCCCCTTCACCACTATAGACCACATCCAAAGCTTGAGAACATCCTATCTCCCTTAACTCTCATACCTTTCTCACTGTGTCTCAGTGCCAGCTGGACACAATGATCTGGAGGGTATCTATGAAGGTAAAAGTATGAGTGAAAGTGGAGAATCTGGGGAGGAAAAGGAAAAGAAATTACGACAGTGAACTTCTGGCCTCTCACTATAATTTATTAGCCCACGAAGCTCTAATTTTTGTCTCTTTGCTTCACTTCATATTGTTCCCCCACAAAAATTGCCCTCCTGGGGGAATACTTGCCCTCCCTGCCAGGGCTGCGGGGCTGAGGGGATAGGTATGTTTCTGGTATCCTAATTTTGAACTATTAAGTAAGTTTCTCCACAGAAATGTTGTTACACTTGGCAGCTAGGCACTACAGTATTATTAATGTTATATTTCATATACATTATGGGTTAAAGAGGCTTTTATATGTTGTCTTGGGGAAACAACCACCGTGTAAACATTGTTTCTATGGGGAAAGTTTTGTATTCCAAACAACCAACTTAAAAAAATGGATCACAGCTTGTTCACAAATTGGGGCCTACTTTTCGCTGTTCCTCAAACATTACACTCAATCTCCCATCTCCAAGTCTTTCTACCAACTGTCTGCATGCTTGGGATGTTGTTCTTCCCTCTCTGCCCCTTGGTTTCTTTTGCTTCCTGCAGGATCTGGTCAAGTTCTATGTTCTGCAGGTGGCCTTTCCTGGTTCCCTGAGCTGCTAGTTCAGTCTCTTCTCTGATTACCTTTCATCTCTTTACATATCTTCTGTGTACCTAGTTATTTAAATGCTGCCCCCCCCATTAGAATGTAAGCTTCTCAAGGGACTAGTTCTTTGCTTTTCTTTGCATCCCTAAGCACTTAGTACAGTGGCTGACATACAGTAAGCAGTTAATAATTTTTTTTTTTGCCCATGGGCAGGAAGGGTGGAAGGGGGATAGAGATAAGTAGCTAAAAAAGAAAAGAAAGAGGAGAGGGTCCTTGAGAAATTAAAAAAAATATATGTAGAGGAAAACAAAAGGAAGAGCAGAAGGAACCACAGACAAGCAGAACAATTTTGAAAGTTACAAGCTAAATATATTATATATTTCAAAAGAAAAGCAAATTGTACATAATAGGGAGTCATAGTTTTGTGATCAATTCTCTTTTTCTTTTCTAATACATGTATATGGATGTGTGTATGTGTATATAAATATACATATGTATATAATTGTGTATGTATATGTCTACAGCTATAGGTGTTTTTATCTATCTATCTACATGGAATTTTATTTGGTGTCTGTTAAGTTCAGAGCAAAAAATTAAATATTCAAAGTGCTTTTTGACTAATCAAAAAGGTCCATTTATCAGTGATTTAGGATCTTCCTTGCCTTCTCTTTCTTTCTCATTCTCTGGATGTTGAAGATAAACTATTGAGAAGGTAAATCCTAGAGACCCAGGTTTGGGGAAAGAGAAGACTTTACTCTTTGTGCTATTTGTCATTTTCTAGCTCTATGACTACAGGCTGCATGGGTAACTGTCTTAAGTTGCCAACTCTAAAAAGAAAGCCAAGTATTCAAAATTGGGGGAAAAGAAATACTTCATGCAAAATGAAAACTTAACACCTTGCTGGACTATTAATCTATTAACCCAGTTTTGCAAATAGCTTTAAAAACCATTAGGCCCCCAAGATCTGTATTTGACCCACAACATTTATTGTTTCTGCTCATATTTGTCAACATTACTTTTATAACCATTTCCTCTGCTTCCTTTATTAGACCCTGGGCACATGGCCAATACTTATTTTCAAGGCTGCTTTGCTCCCTCTTCCCCCATTACAAATGGAAAGGGACTAATTTAGAGGAAAACAATCCTGGTGGGATAAAGCATACTGGTAGTGACTTGAAAAAGGATAAGGAGGAGGAGGGAAAGAGCCTCTCTTCATCTTACAGGAAAGTAGAAAGGAATGCACTTCTTATTTATCTTGATATTGAAGGATACAGGTGCTGAGTTCCAGGGAGATCACTTCAATTTGGACCATATAGTCATTGGTAAATTTCCAGTGGTATTGAGAAAAAATACTCCATAATGAGAAAATTTTTGAAAAAAAAAGGGATATCTGAGTGCTCAGAGATTATAAGGGGAGGAACTCTTTCCCACTTTCCCCACTCTACTGATATTTACCTTTATTCTTCTTTCAGAGATGATATGACAATAGTGAGATACAATATGAACAAGCACTTTGAGCTTCTTGGAAGAAATTCAAGACATTAATATTATTGTTATTACAAAGTGAAAGCAATTATTCAGTTGAGATGCACAACAGAGCAGAAGTGGAGCTCCTAATAATACCTGTGCCATAAAACCACTTTAAATCTCTTTTGAAACCTTTTAAAAGTATTTTGTTCTGATATGGATACAGCTGGCTTTAGAAATTGGTTCTGAGGAATGTCTTTGGCTAAAGAAGTTTACTTCATCCAGAATTGCAGGTTACTAGTAGCAACAAGTATTAGGAAGTGTCATATTTAAATGTCAAGTGAGCTGGGCTTCTACTTCAATCCTGCTTAAGCCTTCCCTTCACCAAATCAGAACCCTCCATTACTTAGGAACATACCTGTTCCTCCCTGCTCCTAACCTACTCTGTTGTAGAAATGACCCTGAGTTTTAAAAGTTTATTTCAACTGAACACAGGTAGGCTTAATCAAATTATTAGCGTTTTTAGTATAAACTCAATGATGGATACTATGATTTTAGTTTGAGGACTAACCTAGCTAAATGGAGCTTACCTTCTCTATGAGTTATATGGTACAACTTGCATGTTTTCCCTGTTGATTGGAAATAGAAGGTGGGGTTTTGTGAAATTTATCTTCCTCAAAAAGCCCATCTGGTAACTTTGTTGTATCAATATCCTTCATGTTTCGTTGCCTTAAATCTTCAGTGTAATTAAATTGGATCTGGTTCTTTAATAGCTATTAGCAGACATTGATGATGGGAGGGGTGTGTGTATGCGCTTCAATTACAGAAGGCAAAAGAAGAGTACAAAGAATCATTCTTCTCTCTCTCTCTCTCTCTTTCTCTCTCTCTCTCTCTCTCTCTCTCTCTCTCTCTCTCTTTCTCTTTCTCTCTCTCTCTCTCTCTCTCTCTCTCTTTCTCTCTCTCTCTCTCTCTCTCTCTCTCCAGGGATGTCACAGTGGAAAGAGTGTTGGCTTAGCAGTTAGAGGACCTGAATCCCCTGCTCAGATACTTACTGATCCTCTGTGACACTGTACAGAGCAAGCTCTCTGAACATCAATTTCCTTGTTTATGTAATGAGACAGTTGAACTATGAATAAATGAAACATTTATTGAGAGCTTATTACACATGCAAAATGCTGTGCTAAGCTCTGGGGATAGAAAAGTAAGACAGTTCCAATTCTCAGGGAGCTTACATTCAAATGCGGGATACAACATCTATGGAAGGTTTCAGCTGAGAGTCAGATGGAAAAGTCAAGATGGCCTCTTGGGTCTCTTCCAGTTTTAGGTCTATGATCTTGAGTTCATCTCCACTGTGATGAAATTTTTGGTGATAGCAATTTTTTGAAGACCATTGACTAAGTTATAGATGTGTTGGTGTGTCATCAGTGTTATTTGAGGGAATAACCACCCCACAGAAATTACAGATACTTGAAGCACTGAATTATTATATTAATTAGCTATTAGCCAAAGGAAAAAAGAGCAGAACAGGACAATTTCATTTCTTTTCCTCAAAAAAAGATACAGTAGTTAAAAAAAAGATCTATGATTAGATAAATTTAATCATAAGAGGTACTGCTGGAGTATAGATAAGCCTGGACATTGCTGTGATTTCTTATTTTCTCATTTGGCTGTGTAGATGAGAGGATATGGGGGGGAGTCATGCATCCAACTGATCAAGGAACTAGAAGAGAAAACTCAAGTTAGCTCCATACTTAATTTTAATACTATGAATGTATCAAATGGGCCTATGAGGGAGAGGGTACTTCAAGTATCTGGTAGCTATGAAACATCCGTAAAGGCTTTTGTTGGTATGTTGACCTGAAGTTCTTATGGGCAAGCCTGGTTTAGCCTTTACAGCATGCCCAAATTACTTAACATCAAGGCACCCCTAAGAGGGCTTGCTTAGACATGCCTAGATCTCCTAAGATGGAGGCACTAAGTCCCCTGTCACCTGAGTGGGGATAGCCTCCTTTGACTGGCTGAAGTAGTTGTTCTCTTTTCTTGGTTGGGGCTCTTTCCTGCCTGTGCATCCCTTTTTGCTGAGTCTAAAGCATGAAGATCACAGTTCACCCACAATGCCAATGCCATGAACTGACCCAGTGAGAGGGGAAGGACTCCTTTCCCCTGCCCCCTCTTTTATCCTGGCTCTAAGAAATGGACCTAAGGGTTTTTGGTGGTGTTCTCTGTCATTTTTCCTGAATTGTAGGTGGTGGTGGTGATCCCCACCTGGACCTAGGAGTTTGAGCCATAGTAGCAACCTTGGGACCAGGATTTCATGTGGCATGTCATAGCCATCCATCCAGTGCAGCTGGCTTCCTCATCCAGGAAACCTGAAAAGGGGTGGTGGTGGTTGAATTTGGAACCAGAACTGTGCTCTATAGGAACAGAACTAAGCTATGAACCTAATCCCTTTACCTTCTCCAGAGACTGAGTTGGTGCAAGGGGAAAGGAGGATTGTGTTGGGGAATATATTTGTATGTTTATGATTATAGCTTTTGAAGTAAATATTTTTAAATTTTACTACTGTAAATAAGCATTTATATAATGCCTATCATGTTCCAGGTTCTGTACTAATACTATTAAAAATCTAATTTTAAATATAAATGTATGTGCACATATGTGCATATATAAGATATATGCAAAATAAATGCTTCTTTATTTTGTGGGGGAGAGGCATTAGCAGTTGAGGCCTTTGCTCATAGAAAGTCACATGTGAACTGAGTTTTGAAGTAAACAAGGAGGTGGGTGAAGATGGAGTTCATTCTAGGTATGGGAGTTGTTGTTATTATTGTTTGTCCTTTGTTCTTGAAGAGGACCGTGACATCAGAAAGGAGATGCCATGACATGCAAATAAATTGTATTTTAATGAGGGAGAGCTGGGCAAAGTCACCAGCCTCTCTTTTTCCTCCAGAGTCATCTGGGTCCAGTGGCTAGATATGGATCAGGATGACTGGAAATGGCCCTGGAAGCAGTGGGAGACCTTGGTCTTTTTTCAGGTATGGGAGACAGCTTATGCAAAGGCATGGAGCTAGAGTATTGTATGAGAAATGACAAGTTTGGTTGGATTGGAGGGTATGGAGGGTAGGAGTAAAGATTATTTCTAATAGAATTCAAAGGAAACATTTCAATCCAGTTTGAGGGGAGAAGAGTTGGAGTGAGATGTGATTGATAATAATTATGAATTAATGAAGAAAGGTACTGATTAGTACCTTAGATTATTTTCTGTAAAAGATGGCATCTTTTTCTTACTTAGGGTTGGAGGTAAGCTCAATTGATTTCATAAAAAGCTGTATTTTTGTAACAAATGTCTGAAAATGTCATCATTTTAAATCTGTTGGACTTGAGTAGAAAGTCACCATAGACATCCCTGATGTATCATGAGCCTAGAAGTTCAAACCATTTGAACAAAGTTGAGCTTGTTAGCCTAAACATAGAAGTCACAACAGTAAGGAGTACAATTTGATTAACTGAAAAGGGATTGAGAAGGTGAATAGAGCCCTGTAGGAGTCACAACTGTCTTCAAATTCTATGTTTTGCCCAGCAGTTGTAGCTTCATGAGCAGAATGTAATATGGGATGGTGGATCTTTTGGCTTTGACCCTCAGGGTCTCTATTCCTTTACTTCTTTATGAGAACCAATGGAAAGCCTGAAGTCAACACAAACACAAACTCTTTCTCGCTCTTCAAAACCTCCTGTTTGTCTTTCTCTCTGTTTCTATCTCTCTGTCTTTGTCTCTGCCTCTCTGTCTTTCTGTCTCTTTCTCCCTCTTTCCACACACACACACACACACACACACACACACACACACACACACACACAAACTGGGAGAAGGTTTTAAGTTAAGTTGGTTATCATCCCAGAAGGGCTCAGGACTTATTCAGCACTAGTGAGGTATTTAAAGGAATTAATCCAGGCCTGTGATTTCATCAGTGTGAGGTTTTACAGATGCAGATCTTAGGAAGCTGCTTCAAGTAAAAGACATTAAGGGACCTTCCCATGGCCCCACAGCTGGTATATATCAGAAGCAGGTTTTGAATCCATGCCTTCCTTACTCTAAGATATGTCTATCTGCTATATTACAATACCTCTCAGTGAAGGTTTAAAGAAGAGGAATTAGCCTCTCCTTTAGAGCCAATATAAGATGTCAAATTCTCTTACTTATTTCTGTAAGCTCAGATGATTGCTAGGGCCCCTTCCAGTTTTGTGATTATGTGAATGTGAGGTGACACAGCAGAATTATGACTTATCAGTTATAATGCACTCATCTAGACAAAACACCAGCTATAATGGACCCCAAAGCAATCATTTGCTCTTCAATTTTTATTTTGCAAAATTTAAGTCAGTATTATTTCTAAATATAATCATGATATTAATACCCTGACATTTTTCAGAATCAAACAAGGGAAAGCAATATTTGGATTTTCAGTAGTTAAAGCCCAAATTACCAACCCCATACATTTGGATTCTTGCTGTATATGTTTCCACATAGTGGCAGAGATATGCACATTGGGGTGACCTAATTAAAAACTTTGAGGCAGAGGGAGCAAGAAACCAGGCTCTGAAACCCCATGTGGCTCACATCAGTGACACAGCTAAAAATGGCTATTTTAGTCATAGGGCACTTGCAGGCTTTGCCTGCAGACATATTCTGCCACCAAACAATTGATTGTGCTCACCATTTCAGCAGCCCAGCACATGAGGACATTTTATTCTCATCCACAGAAGCCCTTTCCAAACATTACTGAGAAAACTGATAAGAAGAAAAGTCACCCACTGATTTGTTCTCAGAAAGAAAGCATTAGATTTAACTACAGGGCAACGCTGCCCTTACTCTTACAGACTCAGCTGACAGTCAGATTGCCAGGCAATGTTTACTCTGCCAAGTGTGGTGGTGAAATGAAGGCAAGCATGTGGTTTTTATTACCATTTTTTCAACTTTTTTCGGGTTTAGAAAGAAGGACGTCACCATAGATGATAATTCAGCTTGGAATGAATATATTTTCAATGAAGTCTTCAGTAACTGGTGATTTGTTTTAAATTCTCAAGTTTATATTCACATTTCACAACATGGACAACTTCAAGTACAGGATGTGCGAAGATACTACTACATGCAAATATCCCACTTTTGAGCCAAATCCTCCTCTTAAAAAATGGCACTAAGCCTTTACTTAAAACTTTTAAAAAGATAGGACTGAAAAAAGAAACCACAGAAAAACAATGAGCTGCATTCTGCCCATCTGTCCGCTTGCACTGCCTCCTTTGAAGTCCTCTCTGACTTTCTATGCGTCTCAAGTCAGAGTTTGCCTTAAGTTAAATCAATCTCTTTTTAAACTGTATATTCAAGTGCTTTAATTTGGCATTTGAGATTTCGTGTTTCCTCGTTTAAAAGAGGAGATGATCCTGTGATTATTCATGCTCTGAATCCTCCTGGGTAATCTTAGAAATACAATTCTCAGAAGTTCTCAAACACTAAACTAGAATGAATTATATAATTAATAGGAGGCTTTGTAAAACCATAGATTTTTGAGGGGCTTTATTTAGTACAGAGAAAGAGTTTATGAATTATGGAGGCAGCATATTGGATTTGGAGTCAAAGTTCCTGAGTTTGAATCCCTGTTTTGCTACAGTAGCTGTGTGACCTTTGGCAAATCATTTAGCCTGTCTTGGCCTAAATATTCTCATCTGTAAAATGAAGGGGTTCGACTAGATGACTTTGAAGTTTCCTTCCAGCTCTAAATATGTGAACCTAGGGTTTATGGAGTACCATTCCACCCCTCCTCCACCTCCCCCAACATCAAATACTGTTTACTCACAGCCCATCATTCTTACTATCCAAATGGCTTTGTCTTCAGTACTCAACATATCTCTTTGAAAACCTCCTGGTAATAAAGAATATATTTTCAAAGTAATTTTTAATTTTTAGCAGGCTGCAGGTGACCCTTAGAATTTTGTTGCCTTCTTATGCCATTTTAGAGATTCTGGGAAACTCATTAAGAAATCATTCTCCTGGAAGCCATGCTGTTCTGTCAGAGTTTATAAAGAGGTAGAAACCAGAAAGATTCCATAAGCTTTCTAAGCTGGTGTAGTTGGATTTCGTGGCAAAAATTACTCAACTTCTCCCTGTCTTCACCCCAAGCAAAATGGCAACCTGCCATTTAAGTTACGTTCACCTAAACAAAATGCAGGCCGGCTTGAAAGGATGTTGTTTAACATAGTCATTTGGGTTCCAAATGGATGCTTCGTAAAAAAGTATATGAGTTATTATTTTTCTTAAACAGAACTATGACATTAAAAACACTGACATGATTGTCAAAGTTCAATAAGAAAAAGCAGTATTTGGGTTTTAAATAGTTGTTGGTAGCCTCTATAACCAATTTCCCTAGTACTATTAGCTCCCCAAAACTTTGTAATGAAGTTGTATGAAGACCATTCTAATTTCTTGGATTCAACAATTCAAATAAACCCAGTAAACATTTGCTAGGCACCTATTGTGTGTAGAGCACTGTACCAGGAGTTGAAAGAAACACCAAGTCTGAATAAGACATTTGAAATGCCTTGCAAACCTTAGAGTGATAATGAAGCGATGTTGTCTTTTTATTAGCATGGTACCTGACATATAGTGAGCTCTTAATAAATGCTTGTTGAATTATTGTTATTATTGTTATTATCATTTATTACACGAGGTCTTAGCTCTACTTCTCAATGCCCTCCCTGTGTTTTGAAATTGACCTGGCCTGTGGAAGTGATATTGCATATAACTGAATCTCAGGCAGCCAAATGGTTCTGGATAGTCTATATATGTTAGAGGGGTATAGGTTTTATACTATAACAAAGGGAACTGTTTGCTTTAATTGAGGGCACACTAATCCCAGCTGTCTTTGAATATTACAATGAATAGATCAGGTAAGCTTAAGCCTATGAATTGGTAGAATTTCTTTGGAGAGAGAGTTCTTACTCATGAATATTTATTAATCACTCTAATACTGCATTTCTCTTCTTTTTCACTTAGCGAAGAGGCTGACCTAACTAGTTGTCAATGTGCATTTATTAAGCACCTCCTCTGTACCTCCTCCCAAGCAATTCTCAGTCTAATGGGAGAGACAGCATGCCAAAAACTATAAAAATTGGACATACTGAATAGAGGGAAGGCACTAGCATTGAAAGAGATCAAGAAAGACTTCTTGTAAAAGATAGGATTTTAGATGGAACTTGAAGGATGCCAGGGAGTCCAAGAGGCAGAGATGATTAGGGAGAGAATTCTAGGTGTGGGGAATAGCTGGTTTAGGAGATGGAATGTACTGTGTAAGGAACATCAAGAAAATCAGCATCACTGGATCAAAGAATATATCGTAGATGGGGCAGTGTTGTGGCACAAGATGGGAGAAGATTTAGAAGTGGTTCAGTTAACGAAGAGGTTTTGAATGCCAAACATAAGATTTTGTATTTAATCTCAGAGGGATAGGGAACCACTGGAATTTATTAAATAGGGAGGTGATATGGTGAGACCTGTGCTTTAGGATGATCAATTTTACAATTGAGTGGAGGATGGACTGGAGTGGGGAGCAACTTGAGTCCAGGAGACCAACCAAAAGGCTATTATAATAGATAGGGTATAAGGTGATTACAATCTGCATGGTGGTGGTGACAGAGTCAAAAGGGAGAAGAAAGCATGTATGGGAGATGTTACAAAGGTAGAAATTACAGGACTTGGCAACTAATTGTATATAGGGGGTTAAGATGGAGTGAGGAGTTAAGGGTGACACTTAGATTTTGAACCTGAGAAACTGGGATGATGATGGTGCCCTTGACCATAATAAGAAAGTTAGGAAAAAGAACAGTTTTGGATATGCTGAGTTTAAGATTTTTAACAGGTCTGAATCATATGATTTCTGCTCTTATGGAAATTTGAGTATATAGCCATAGAATATAACAGAAAGGCAGGTAACATAATACACATGATAAGTGCATTAGAGAGGTGCAAAATAGTGTATGTGAGGTCCAAGGGCAAACAGGAATAATTCATTGCAGGGACTATTTCAACATTAAAGTTGGGCTTTAAAGACGGTTTAGGAATTTAACAGATGAAGAAGCAGGAGGGCATTTCAGGAACAGGGAATGCTGGTACAGAGTCAGGAAAGTGTGGGAGCAAATTCAGGGGACATAGAATAATCCAGTTTGTCTGGAGCATATAGTTCAGAATGGGTAGTAATATGAAATAAGGTTAGAAAATTAGAATAGTTGCCAAGTTATGGAGAGCAGAGGAGCTTGAATGAATATTAATTGTGTACCTGCTGAATTTTATTCAAGCACACACATATATAATTTGTGTGTATGTAGGTATATGTGCATTCATATGATAAAATATATACATACTGTGTCTTTGTGTACAAAGACTAAGATTTTTAGATTTTTATTGGCCAGAATACAGCATTAAGATAATGAAGCTTTGTTGCTGACGAATATGCCTAATAAAGATCAGAACGTGGGTTTAGGTCAGGGCTTCTTAAACTTTTTTTACTTGCTACTCCTTCAGAGCTTCTTAAACTGTGGGTTGTGACCCCATATTGTGACCCACTGTTTAAGAAGTGCTAGTTTAGGTGAGTAGAAAAAAATGATGTTGCCTCCTCAGTTCATCCTTTGTTCTGGCTTACATTCATTTGCTTGTCTTTTTTTTCCTCTTAAAGCATGAGTGTCTCCATTTCACCTAGGCTGGAAGTGTGGGGGCCACTGATGGGCCTCATCCCACTACTGAAACAAAGAAACTTGGATGTGTTTCTGACCTAGGCCTTTACATCATTTCAGGTAGCCTAGTGGACCCCTGGGGTCTGTGGCATACTGATGTCAAACTTAGTGTGGACACTTGATTTGAATTGCCCGCTGTAACTCAGAATTACCATTTCAGCCTCTCCAGTAGCTGGGATCATGGCATGAGATGCCACTTTCTTTCCCTGCTACCCCTTCCCCTTCCCCCATTCATTTACATGCTAAACCAGAAGTGATTTTAGGAGCAACGATGAGTGCCTAACTCTAAGTTAGCTAGTAATCTGTAAGTTAGCTAGTAAACTGTAAGTTAGCTAGTAATCTGTAAGCTATGAGTGCCTAACTCTAAGTTAGCTAGTAATCCAGAAGTCCAAAAAGTAAGACTTATTTTTAGTTTGGGGTCACTTCTTGATTTTTGTTAGGTGGGTATTAATAAGCTGTCAGCTTACTATAATCAAGGAAAAGTTCGAGCTGTTCTACCCTAGTAGACTGAAGCCAAGAGGGGTTGGCTGGCTCTGAAGGAATGAACTCAAAAGATAACAGCAGGAAGAAACACCCAATAGGCACTATGTGTCCAGTAGCTACCAGAGCACCATTCAGTTGAGATCAGAAGGTACCAGCAGAGTTATATAGTCAACAGAAATAGGAGCAAAGATATCATGAGAACAGCAGAGCAACACACCAGCAGAGACTGTATGGTGAGAACATCAGTAACCATCAAGGCAACTCAGCCAGCAGAGACACTATGATCAGTAAGGAGCTAGCCCAATGAATTCATCAATGTGACAATACTAGAAAACAGCAGGAAGCCTTTATTATTAGACATATAAGTTGTGAATTGTCTCCCCCCCACCCCATATGTATTCCCTATAGGTGGGCCCCTTATGTGTGATCCCTATATGTGCTCATTCTTTCCACTGATGGTGTATTTGTGAGAGATTATGCCCTTGATTGACTGGGGGGAACATTCTATTAAAAATCTTATTTTGCTATTTCATTAAATGCCTTTGTATTAAATTAATTGTGTCTGCTGGCTGACCAGAGAAAAAGGAACCATCAACAAGGGCTCATGAACTATCTCTTTGAATGAATGTGTTCACACAGAGTACCTTGAAGTTGGAGTATTTGAACTGGGGGCCCCAAGTATGAGGGAGATGATAACTCAATTGTTTCATGCAAAAGATGCCATCCTCGTCTTCTAGTCAAGAGATTCTTAAACTTTTTCGTGTCACGGACAACTTTGGTATTCTGGGAAAGTCTATGGACGCCTTCTTAGGATAATGTTTTTAAACAATTAAAGATAATGTTAAATTTAATTTAGAGTTTAGTGAAAATAAAGATGCAATCCCCCCCCCCCCCACCAATTCAATTCAAAGGCCTGCCTGAAATCCAGAATCCATGGGCCTTAGGTTAAGAACCCCAGCTCTATTCTAGCATTCTTTCCACCCCCCCAAAAAAATTAAAATTTCAGTAGCAAATGATAAATGCTGAAGTTAATTTTACAATTACATTTAGTTTTGATGATCTAATATATTATTAGTGATGAAGTCATGACTTACTGAGACTGATTCTCTCTCTCTCTCTCTTTCTCTCTCCTCCCACCACCACCCTGCCATGTCCCAGAAATATACAAGTCTAGTAGATGGTAGTGCTCCTACTATCAATTTATTTAAGGTGTAGGACAATCATTGTATATTACAAAGAACTGTATCAAGCTTTCAAAGAGAGAGTTAGTGGGGAACACAAAGGTTGAGTCTGCTGGGTTTGTCCCTGGAGGGTCAGGTTGGTGTCTCCAAATGCAGTATTTCTAGAATATACCTAGTATGTTTAGGTTGTCTACTTTTCACAGAACCTGGCAAAAGTTTGCCAGAGACTGGAAGTTCTAAAAGTCTTGTTGAAGATGCAAAAGACAGATGGGATTGGCAAAGGTTTACTCTTAGCTCTTTATAGAAGAGACTCATTCTTTGAAAGAAGACCTGTGTCTATTCACCTGAATGAATCAACTGCAACAAAGTATATTTGGAAGTCTTGAGTTTTTACGATCCATTGTATGACAATCAACTGGGTTGACAATGTGGTAATCTTATTTAGTCATTAAGATAGCAGAAAAGATTGGATTGACAGACTATACCCTACTCTATTTCCTTTAGTCTCTGAAGGTGTAGCTACTGTTTCTGCTAAACAAACAGACTTATAAAATGAATTCTTAGAATTATTTTAAAAATAACCATTTAATTTTATCCAGTTAAGGACAGAAACTTTCATTAACTTTCTGTTTTGATGCCTTATGACAGCATGGAGTTGACCTTGGGTCCTAAAAAGACTATGAGTACAAGCTCTAGCAAGCTCACTAAGCTGGAAAGGTTTTGAGTACAGGCCTGATAGCAGTGAATGTTGTTGTAGAACACCAGCCACTGGCTGATGAACTTTTTTGAAGGCATACAACTCTTTAGACTTTCTACGGTTACTGCTCCTACTAATAAATCAGGCATTGCTGATATTTTCAGTGGAGGGAATACTAAATAATAATAACTAGCACTTAATGTTTGCAAATCACTTTATAAACATTATTTTATTTTTATCCTCATGACAACCCTGGAAGGTAGATACTATTATTGTCTCCCATTTTATAGATGAGGGAACTGAGGTAGACAGAGGTTAATTGACTTGCCCAAGGTCACATGGGTAGTAAGTGTCTGAAGCTAGATTTGAGCTTAGGACTTTCTGACTTGAGATCCATTGCCCTACTGAGCTGCCTCTGTAATCTAAATCAACAAATAACTGATCTTGTGAAATATGTTTTTTTATATATATATACATATATACACACATATACATGTGTATCTGTGTGTATATATGTATGTATATAAAATATACATTATATATGTGTGTATAGATGTATGCATAAATATGTGTGTGTGTGTGTATATATATATATATATATATATGAGACAGAAAATGACTGTATCATGTACCTTTGAAAGACATGGTTCTTAAGGAAAGAGCCTATCTAAATTGTACTCATAAACATTCCTACATCATGGTGTGACATCACACCCTGGGGGAGCATTTCCATTGTTCCTTGCCCCAAGTGGAAGGGGAAGGGGCAATAGGGATGCAATTTCAGGATGTGCTAGCCCACTTGTTTCACACTACGCAGGGCTTTGATTTTACTTGATACCCTTATAATACTGGTTCCAGGGCATTAAATGAAGACTTTTTGATATTGTTGCTCCTAGTCAAAGACTCAGTTGGTTTGGGGGTGGGGTGGAGTATGGTGCAGCCCAAGCATTAGTTTGGGGAAAAATAACCAAGGGAAAAAAGTTTTCTCAATTTGTGGGGAAGATGGCATCTGTGTGAAAGTATAGATCTACTTATATAGACATTTTTGTCACTTCCTATGATTTTAGTGGATGAAGTTTCCTATTTTTTTGAATTTGATTTGTGTGTGTGTGTGTGTGTGTGTGTGAGAGAGAGAGAGAGAGAGAGAGAGAGAGAGATAGAGAGAGAGAGAGAGAGATGGGAAAGGACAATTTCAGTAACAAGTGGTTGGGAAAAGAGACTAGGCATATGATTTCAATGGTACAGAGAATCTCAGTATGGAGAAACTTCTATCAGTGCTGGTTGGCAGCTTCTCTGTAACAACAGCTTAGACAGAGTTCTGGGGCATCAAGGGTATAGTAGGGGCATACTAGGGCCAAATGGCCAGTATATGTTATAGGCAAGAATTGAACCTAAGTCTTTCTAATTCTGAGACTAGTTCTCTCTCTATCTGCTAAAATTGGATTTGATTTTGATGGTCTCATGTAGAGGTGTCAAATACTTAGCCTGCAGACCACATATGGTCTCCAATGCTTTCACGTGCAACTGGAACTAGATGAAAATGTAATTTAGAAACATTTAACAAAATAAATGAAACTACAATAAAACCTAGAAAATGCTAATTTGTGGTTTTCTAAGCAGATATGTAGCAGGAATCCATTTCTATTTGAGTTTGACTCCACTGGTCTAATGTGTAGAGAAGGCTATCTTCAATATGTGGCATAGGGGTGCTGTTGTATGACTTAACCCCTTCTCTAGCCTCTTCTCTCCTTCTCTCCCATCATTCTCCAAGGAGAACATTAATTCCTGCCAAGAAGGGAAACAGGAGGGTGGGGCCAGAGGCAGTTGCTCAGCTTTCAGTAGAAAGAGGGGGTACTGGGCTAGAACTTATTTATCTGTTTCCTTAAATATTATTAGTCTTGGAGAAGTGGTTTTTCAGGTTCCAGCTAAACTTCTGATTGTTGTTTCATTAACGGCATAAGTGGGTATCCCCAAGCTTTATATTCAAGGCTTGACCCTTTTCCCACCGAATACTAATTCCACAATGAATAACATAGCAATTAGCAAAAAATCCATTTATCTAAATCAAAAAAGCAAAATAGAAATGAGAGAAAGTATACATAGGAGAATATATACCATATAATACACATGGAAAGGGCTATCCCTTTGGGAGTGAGGTAACTCAGCTCAACAGAGAGAGTGTGGGGGAGGGTGGAATCCCAGATCTCCCCCAAGGGGAAATTCCCTGGAGTCTCTGGTGTAGCAAGCTGGAAAGAGGGGCAAGATGGAAACTGCCAGCTCCTTTCATGTAGGATTCTTACCAGAGCTTTTTCTTTAGCAACCAGAAATGGGGTTGGCCTGTTCCTTTTCTCTTGAAGTAACCTTGAAGAGATTGGAAAAGACCATAGGTCTCCTTTCTGCTGTTTTCACCAACTCCATCCTGCCCCTTACACAGATGCAAGGCACCGCTTCCTGCCAATGAAGAGAAAGTCCCAGACCATGGGTTTTGGGACTCAGGTTACAAATGTATTATTAGTAACACAAAATTATAATTTATTTGAGCCTGGTTCTCTCCCTTTCTTTCTCACATCCAAGGTTAGGAGATGGTGGTTATACTAAAGAGACATCCAACTTTTCTACATGAAAAAGGAAATCATTGCTTCTGCCTCTTTTCCCCATGTCCTATTCTCTCTCTGTCTCTGTCTGTCTGTCTGTCTGTCTCTCTCTCTCTCTCTGTATTGGAGGAGGTAGGGAGGGGAGATAGGTGTTCATGGGGATTTAGAAAAGAGGTGGAGCCTCCTCCTGGCTCTTTGTGTGCATATATGTTTCTTATAACCCTTGTTTCTACTTCTGTAAGTCTATTTCATTAGAGGTAAAAATAGAAGTAATGAGGAGAGTATAGTAGAGAAAGGAACTACATGTTATCTTAATAAAATGTAAGCTTCTTGAGGGCAGGGACTACTTAGTCTTTGTCTTTGTATCCCTAGTACTTAGTGTAATGTCTGGCATATGGTAAATATTTAATAAATGCCGATTCATTGATTGTTTGATAGAAGATAATACAACTGCTCTTAAGGAGTTTATGGGAAATGGATGCACAGAACAACATGAGAAGAAGGGATATGATTGTATTTTGTGTTAGATTTCATATAAATTACAAATATAACTGGACTTCAGAGAAGACAATGATATATGGGAGTAGGAGTCATCAGCATGATAGTGTTGGGACTTGAGCTCAGCCTTGTACAATGGTAGAATTTGGATTTAGATACATGCTGCCTCCCCATTTCAAATCTAAGTTCCTGGGGGGCAGGGACTGTTTTCTCTTTTTCTTTGTATCCCCACCTGTGTGGTTCAGTTGTTTCAGTTCTGTCTGATTCTTCATAACACCATCTGGGATTTTCTTAGCAAAGATACTGTAGTGGTTTGCCATTTCCTTCTCTAGCTCATTTTACAGATGAGGAAATTGAGTCATATAGGGTTGTGACTTGCCCAGGGTCATACAGCTAGTAAGTGTCTGAGGCCAGATTTGAATTCAGGTCTTCCTGACTCTAGGCCTGGAATTCTATACATTGTGCCCCCTAGCTGCCCTATCTAGCACACAGCAAATGCTTAATAAATGCTTGTTGATTGATTGATTGATTTAGAGAGGGAAGTGGAAGAGGAGGAGCTGAGATTTCCAGTGAAGAGGGTGAGAAAAAGCTTGGAATGTATGCTGCTTGAGGACAGGGATAGGTTTACTTCTGTCTTTGTATTCTCCTCCTTAATAGTGCCTGGTACATAGTCAGCACTTAATAAATGCCCATTAATTGATTAATTGATGGCAGCAGGTATGAATAAGGTTGTGTGGTAGTAGTAATGGTGGTGATAGGGCAAGGGCAGTAAAGATCCAGGCTTGCCTGGAATGGAAAGTTAGGAAATAATGGAAAATAAAGCAAAGTAGGCTGAAATTATAGAGAGGTTTAGATCTTGCATTGAGGAGTTTGGACAATGGACAAGTGACGACTAATGTAGGTATGTAAGTGAGAGAATGAAATGAAAATCTACTGGAGGAAGACTAACAGATTATCTGTACTTAAATACATGTGGTGCCATTCCCTGAATATCATTTGCATCTTTCTGCTATTCCAAGAACATTAAGAAGAATCAATGAAACTCCGGATAGACCAGTCATCAAGGCGAACAACTGGGTCCTTTCTCTAAGTATGCTTTTATTACAGGTTGTAAAGAAACACACAGGAAAATGGATGCTCTATCCAAGTGGTATGTTAATATTTTAGGCCTGTGTTTTATTGTTGTTGTTAAGGCACGTTTTAAGCCTACGAATTTTAAAATTAAAAAAAAAAGTTATTAGTAGCAATAAACAGGGCTTGTAAATAGCATGCCATCAGGACAGAGATAATCAAAATGGCTCTTTTGGCTACTAAAGTTTGAATAAAAGCTTTGATTCATTATGAGGTAATTGTGAGAAATGATGATTTGAAGTCAAAGGAAGAAAAACAAAATTCCCCTGGGTTAATGAAGGTAGGACAGCTGTGTAATCTTTTGGTAATTGTGTGGAGGCCTTGTTTCCAGAAACTCAAAACTTATTTATTTATTTTTACCATAGAAGAATATTTGATCTAAGACATATTTTAACTTTGCACTTTATCTTATTTACAATTTTCTTCCTCTGTGGAATCCTAAATCATCGTTGAGATGGAAAGACCTAGATTTATATGTTATCTGAGTTAAGTAGATAGGAAAACTTTATAGGGTAAGCAAAAATAGTCCAGTGTTGAAAAGATTTGACCTTCATGGTTTGGTTATTAATGAAAAGCACAATTAAAAAACCCAACAACAACATGCCTCTTCGTCAGACCTAGAAGGTGTGTGTGTGTGTGTGTGTGTGTGTGTGTGTGTGTGTGTGTGTGTGCATGCCTAAGCACGGGAATTTATCCATTGTTTATGGGTGAGATGTGAAATTATACCTTACCCATTTTGAACGACGGTGTGAAAATCTAAAAGCATAAACATGATCAAAAAGCAGGGGGCTTCCAGGATAGAGAAACAACAACATTCCATTGTCGCAGACCCTCTTCAGTCACTCAGACAGGCAGCTGCCCTGACTGACTCCTCTGTCCCAGCAGTTACTAGAAACAACATCCCATCCCCCCTGCCTGAAAATAAAGGACACCATCAATTCTCAGTAAGCAATTGCCAAAATAACAAAGCTTATTGAAGGGAATAATTTCTCACAGGAGCTGCCAATCAGCTCCAAACACAAATCTTCTGATTCAGATCCCTCACCCCACCCTTTGGCCTGGGAAAACAACCTAAACTCTCCAGCAAAAGGCCAGAATCTCAGTCAGAAAATAGTAAAACCAACACGACCATCTTAGAAGGTTTTGCTTGCACTTCCCTCTTGCTTCCTGGCTACTGCTTCTTAAATTAGTTATATAAGAATTTCAACCTCTCCTTCCCCTTCCTAAAACAACTCCACCTTTTTTTTTAACCTTCTAAATCTCTAAGAGAATTACATGCAAAAATGCCTATATTTAAACATAATCCAAACATGTGGAGAATTGATGCCTCATCCACAACAGCTGTTCAATAAGTTTGTTGAATTGATTTCACTGCCACACACTGTGCCATGTCTTAATGGAATATTGTGCTAGAGCCTCCACCCCATCACCATGTATTTATGTATTCATTTTTGCATATATTTTAATATACCTATAGATTTACATGTTTTCTCTCAAATAGAATATAGGCTTCTTGAAGACAGGGACTATTTCATTTTTGCTTTTGAGCAACTAGTACCTAGCACAGTGCCTGGCACATGGTAGGTACTTAATAAATCTTTGTTAATTGATTGTGACAATCTTGAAGATGGGGTAGAAATGAGGCAAGGTGATCATAAAATAATTACTACATATCTCAATCTTCAAAATATTCTGTCAACCAAAAAATATGGATTATAAAGGCATTTACCCTTTAAATGGCTTATTTATATACACAAGTCTATTGTATCATTTGTTGTTAACTCATTTAACTTATATGATGCCAGTATATATTTTATACAAACTAAAAATTAAATATACACCCTAAACCCTTTCATTCAAATGGGGCATTTGCAAAACTCTGTTGCTGCTTTACAACATGTCATTGTTGTTAAATCTTTTCAGTCACATCTGACTCTTTGTGACTAAATTTGGGGTTTTCTTGGCAAAGATACTGGGGTGGTTTGACATTTCATTCTCCACCTCATTTTACAGCTGAGGAACAGAGGCAAACAGGATTGAGTGACTTGACACTTAAGGTTGACACAGGTAGACATTGTCACCTGGCATTTGAACTCATGATGATGAGCTTTCCTGGTTCCAAGTCTAGTGCTCTATCCATTGTACCACCTAGCTGCCCCTCTTGTATCATTTACTTTCTAGTTAATATGGCAATTTTGAGAAATATTTTTCTAAAATGCAGTTAGGTATCATAATGGATAGAATGCTGGATCTGGAGTTGGGAAGACCTGAGTTCAAATCTAGCCTCAGACACTTACTAGCTATATCCCTGGACAAGTCATTTAACTTTTGCCTGCTTTAGTTTTGCTATCTAATAAAATGGGGATAATAATAGCCCTACCTCCCAGGGTTATTGTGAGGATCATATGAGATGGTTTTGTCAAGCACTCTACAAACCCTAAAGTGTTATATAAATGTGTACTATTATTATGGATAAGAGAATTCTCTAACATGAATTCTTTAAAAAATGTGTGTGTGTGTGTGTGTGTGCGTGTGCGTATTTAGTCTTAAGACACCAGGAGGGCCTATGATTAATGATCTTGTAAATTCAAGGATTTTGGATCCCCTCCCTCCCAAACTAAATTGGCTTAAAGTGGTTTAGTTATGTTCTGTAATTATTTCTTCCAAATGCTGATGTGAATGCCCCACAGGATTATAAGTCAGTTCTTTAATGTGATAATAATTAATTTTGAAAAGGGGCTAAATAGGTAACTTTAGGAGCCTAGAAGTGAATTGCTGACCTAGCACAGACACAGATCAAAAGCAAGCCAAATGGTCAAATGTTTTAAAAGGCAAAAACAACCTTTCTCTCCTTTTCCTTCTAAATATTTTATACCTCAAATTGTGCACACATGTACATATATATGTGTATATATATTATATATATATACACACACACAAGTATACACACACAAATACACATACACAAACACACACACATATATATTCTTTACCTTCCCACTAACTCCTCATCTCATAATTATAGCTACATAGGATGTTAAGATTTACAATATGATTTTCTTTACAATAGCCCCATGAGATATGTAGCCAGATCCTATGGCTTGTACCCTATTCTAATTTTGGGGAAAAAGCAAGCTGCTGTTTGAGCTTAGTAGTGTGTCCTTTAGGTTGGAGACAAAACTGCCTTCCCTCTAATATCCACATTCCTTATTCTCAATCCACTCTGGGGAAGGATGTAGCTTCTTTCCTTCACCTCTTGCTTAATACCTGATGCACCCTCCCAAGCCTCCTCCCTCCCCCCCAAAATACCAGTCAGCCTTTCTCTTCAAGGATGTGTGAGTTTGTTGGTTGGCCATTCCTTCAATAGATCAGATGGAAACAACTACTGAATGAGTCCAGTGTATGTCTTATGGTCTTTCCCTCCACTCTAATTCCTACCTTTGTGTTAGGAACTTCAACATACTCATCGATACTCTCTTAAACACCTGAATACTTCAGTTTACTCATTTGCTATGACCCACTTCTGCACTCCTCCTTAGCTATACTGAGAGATGGTTTTCCCTCTGCCTCATCTTATATCATTCTTCCTCACTATTTCCTTTTCTACCTGATCTCACTTGAAGAGACTTTTCCTTGCCAAAGCAAGCTTCTCTATGTGCACCCTTGATCTGATTCCAACTTATTTTCTTCAGCAGATTTCCCCTTTCTCTCAAGAATTTTCAACCTCTCTCAGTCTACAGACTGCTTTTCTACTGCCTACAAAAGTTCTAATATCCATCTCCCTCATCATTAAGAATTCCCCTCCCCATTAACTATTGTCCTAATTATTTCCTCCCTTTCATGGCCAAACTGCTTGAGAAAGTGGCCTAAATCAATGCCCCCATATCTTTGCCCCTTCTTATCTCTCTCTCTCTTCTAAACTCTGCAATTTGGCTTTCTATCTACCCCATCATTCAACTGATGGCCTTTTCTCAGTCTTCATCCTTTTTTACCTCTCATCATTGATACTATCAATCACTCTTTTCTCTTGGATATTCTCTTTTCTCCACATTTTTGTTATATTGCCCTTTCTTGGTTATCCTCTCATCTGTCTGAACCCTTCTTCTTTGTGTATTTTGCTATATATTTATCTATGTTACATTCACTAACCGTGAATGTCCCCCAAAAAGCTGCCCTTTGCCCTCTTCTCCTTCTATCTTCCTTTATGATCTCATCAATTTTGATGTAATTAATGATAATACTTACATAGATGATTCTCAGATCTGTTTATCCAACCTTAACTGTGCTCCTAAACTCTAGTCTTGTACTTCTAACTATTAGATATTTTGAACTGGATGTCTCATAGACATCTTAAACTCAACATGTCCAAAACATGTCTGAAAGAATTCATTATCTTTTCCCCCAAACCTACCCTCTTCCTAACTTCACTAATACTTTCAAGGACACCACCATCCTCCCGGTCACTCATGCTTGCAACCTAGGTGTTATCCTTGACTTTTCAGTCTGACTTGCCCCTGTGTCCAATCTATTGCCAAGTGCTGTTATTTTGACCTTCTGAACATCTAAAGTAAGCATCCCCTTCTCTCTTCTAATGCAGCCACTACCAGTGTATAGCTCCCTATCACCTCACACTTGCATTATTGTAATAGACTTCTGGCTGATCTTCCTCAAGCCTCAAGCCTCTTCCCACTCCAGTCCATACTCCACTCAGCTGCTAAAGGGATTTTTCTAAAGCTCAGGTTTCACCACATCATTCTCCTACTCAATAAATGACAATGGCTCCCTTATACCTCCAGCATCAAAGAAATATAAAATCTTCTGTTTGGCTTTTAAAGCCCTTTACAGCCTGACCTCTTCTTCCCTTCTTATACTTTACTTCCCTCCATCTACTTTATGATCCAGTAACACTGGCCTTCTCGCTGTTCCTTACAGAAGACATTCCATCTTCCAGTTATGAACATTTTCACTGGCTGTCTGCTATTCCTGGAATGCTCTCTCTCCTCCTCTCCACCTCTTGGCTTCCCTGTATTTCTTCAAGATTTAATTCAGATCCTATTTTCTTCAAGAAGCTTTTCTTGGTTTCCTGAGACCCAAAGCTAGTCTTTCTCCAGACCCAAAGCTAGTGCCTTCTTTCTAAGATTGCCTCCATTTTACCCTGTATATTTCTTGTTAGTACATAGTTGTTTTCATTGTTATCTCCCCCATTAGAATGTAAGTTTCTTGAGGGTAAGAACCTTTTCAGCCATTCTTCCTAGTTTCTAGCTCTGTGCCAGGAATTTAGTAAGCACTTAATAAAGGCTTGTTGACTTGTCAACTTTATGCAAAACAGCTGTTTGTTTTTGTTTTTGTTTTCTTTTAATCTGGAACTGCTATTTTATCAGCCTAGGGAACCCTTCCAGAGGAAATGCTTTCTACCAATCTATAGTAGTAATTGTTCTGCAACTCAGAGAGTTAGAGAGTAGTCTGGGATATGAAGATTAAATGGCTTGCCCATGCTTACTCAGGAAATTTTACGTCAGAAGCAGGTCTTGATCCCAGTTTATCTTGACTCTGAAGCTGTCTCACTACTACTTCACTAAGCTACCTTTCCTAAGTATACAATCCTTATTAATTTTTGTGGCCAGAAATAATAGTCACTTAATGGTCAACCTTCTGGTGATTATCTTTTACTACTATGTTCTACTATATATAGGACTTCTTCCTTCTCCTTCCTTTCTTCCCATTCACTTCTTTTTAAAAATTGTTCCTTTTAAGTGTTTTGTGCATGTTCTTTTCTTCCTTTACATTGCTATCATTTCCCAGAGAATTCCTCCCTGCCACTCCATATTACCCTTCCTTGTAACAAATAAGTGGTCAAGAAAAAAAAAATAACACAATGGCTGTATCTGAAAATGTGTACCTCATTTTGCAATTATAATCTACTATCTCTCTGCTGACAAATGGGAAGTATGCCCTACCATCAGTTCTCTCAAATCACAATTGGTCATTGCTTTGATCAGAGAGCTCTGAAGTCTTTCAATAATTGTTTTCCTTTACATTATTGTATCATTTACTTCTTAAATCCTTGTATTCTGGCTTCTAATCCCACTATTCTTCCAAAATAGCTGTCTTGAAGATTAGCAGTGATCTTTTAATGACTAAATTCAGTTACTCTTTCTCAGTCTTCATTCTTCTTGATCTCTCTGCTGCTCTTGACATTGTTGACTATTCCCTCCCACTGGATATTCTCACCTCCTTCTCATTTCTCAGCCCCTTGCAATCTGGCTTCCATCCTCACCACTCCACTGAAATTGCCCTTTTCAATTATCTTTTTATTGTTAAATCTAATGCTTCTTTTTTTCAAGTCTCATCTTTATTGTATTCTTTGCTGTATTTTACACTCTTGACTGTCTCCCTTATTTTGGATACTTTCTCATCCCTTGGTTTTCCTGACAGCTTTGTGGTTATCTTTCTACCCATCTGGCTTATAAAAAATAATGAGATTGTTAAAAAACAAACAAACAAACAAACAGACAACCTAGGAAGACTTGGATGAACTGATTCAGGTTAAAGTGAGCAGAACAAGGATAACAATTTACAAAATAAACAATATGTGGCCATTAGGTTTGCTTGACCATGCATATTTATTATAAGTGTTATTCCCCCTTTTGTAGTATTCTCCTTTCTCAACTCTTCCTCTTGTCATCTCTCAATCCCTCCAAGGCCCAGCTTAAATGCTATCTCCTTCAAGAGGCCATTTCTGATTCTAATAGTAGTAGTTAAATCCTCACTCTCAAATTACCACATATTTGTTTTGTATAAAAATTATATTTACTCATGTAATGAGGAACCAGTTAGTGGGAATAGTCCTTATGAACATACATTGATTCTGCTTATGCAATTCTCTATATGGAAGAGTTTGGAAGTGCCTCTTCCCTGGAGAGTTGGAGTGACTTAACAATGGGATTGTCTTAGAGAGACTTCAAAGCATGTGTAAATATGCTGCAATTAGTTCCAATCTGTAAACCCCATGATAAGGAAGAACCTTTTTGTTTGGATAGTGGTATACTCAAAGGTCTATGGTAGCAGAACTTCAACCTTTTCTCTTGGTTGGAATTCCTCTTCTTTCCAGCTGAATTTTTCTGGTTTGGTGGCATTTGGGGAAGAGACAGTTATGTAAGCACCTTGGGTCTTCTTCACCTCCAAGGCTGACATATGACCAAATAATACAGCCCTCAGTTCTTCTCCTGACTCAGAATTTGTTCTTTTGTTTTGTGTGAAAGAAGTAGGAGGCTATGACCCTGTGATTTTCTAAAGGTCAGGAGACTGAGCCTTTTGGGAGTTCAAGAGTCCAGGAGTTTGGAAGCCAAGGAGTCCATGCTGTTAACCAAGCATGAATAATTAGGGAATGAGAAGACACCTTCTGGACCCATCTCCAAAATAGATGAAATGAGGATTCATCTGTGAGTGAAACCTCCTTTGGACATGAACTTGTGGGACCCATGCTCGGTGGAAACTGTGTTGACTGAGACCACTATCCCCAAAACTATGATGGTACAGGAGAGAGTGTGCCCTGAAATGTTCAGGAGAAATACGTGTACTTCTATTCTTGCTATATCTTCAAAGTGAATATCCCTTTGTAAGAGCTAACTAATGTTAATTGGTTAAATGTAAATAGAGTACTAGTTACTGATAACTAAAAGTGGGAGAACTCACACTTGGAATGGGGGATCAAGCTAGATTGCAAGGGATTGAGAAGTGAGTGGAAGGTGAAAAAAAGTGGAGGTAATAATTTATGGACAGTTTTTTCCTAGAAACTTGACTATGAAAAGGAAAGGAGATTTAGGATTATAGCTTGAGGGGATGGCAGGGTCAAGTGAAGGTTTTTTTTTGAAGAATAGCATAATGTGTGGGCGTATTTGCATGCAGCAGGAAAGGAGCTAGCACATATACTTATTAGAACATTTAAAAAAATTAGTCATTTATGTTCCTGGTCTGCAGAACCAGATATTTTAAAAAAGAATCAAGTTTATACACATAGTTCTTCTGTAGAATCTCTTCTTTTACAGTACAAAATGGTCTATACTAAAAAACAATTTAATGGGCAGAGGAAACAGAGATAGCTCATTTAAAAAATAAAGTATTTTTAGAGGAAATGTTCTGATTGAAATTTTTTCTGAATGAAGAGAGATCAAAAATAAAGCAGAGAGAGGGACAAGCTCTTAGAGGAGTTAGTAGGGTATGAGATCAAAGACACAAAGCAGAGAGGTTGGTTCTGGAAGGGAGAAGAGCCATCTTATTCTCCTGATACTAGAGGAAAGGAGGGAAGGATGATACTAAGGTTATTTGGAGATTCTCTATCACAAATTCTAAGAGGGAGTGGTCATTTCCACATAACATTTGTACCACTTAAATGCCAGCAGCCAACTCCTTCCTGATAACGAGGATTAATAGACTTTCCCTCTTCTTGGTTTCTCCACTTTTTGAAGGATGGAGTTCTTACCAAGGTACTTAGAGAAGTTATTTTGGCATGAGCACTCTACCAGATGTCTGCATAATAAAATTCTCCCTCTCCCTACTATAACATGCCTCTGTGTTAGACTTGTGATTTATTTCCCAAAAAGTCTATCTATTTCCTCTTTCTGCTTAAGAGGTCTGTAGTATACTTTGAAGACAAAATTGCTTACATTTCTCCCTCCCTTCCTCATTGTTCAAAGGAGAGGGATCTAAGTGGTGTAGAATGTGAGAGCACTGGACTTGGAGTCAGGAAGACCTGAGTTTAAATCCTACCTCACTTACTAGCTGGATGATTCTGGGCAAATCACTTTGCCTCTTTCAGTCTCAGTTTCCCCATCTGTAAAATTGGGATAATAATAATAATACCTATTTCATAGGATTGTTGTGAGGATTGTATAAGGCAAGGCATGTATAGTACTTTGCAAGTCTTTAAGTCATACAAAATTGCTCACTGATCAATACTTCTCCCCACTGAGTCCTGGATTTCCTCATGACAAGGATACTTTCTTAATCTATGCTATCCCTGTAATCTGCTTTTACTGATCTTATTCCTTTGGAATGAGGTCTACCCATCCAAAGCTACATTCCTTTGATGAGTTTCATCTCACCAAGCAAATGGGATGGAGCTAAGAAAAGGAAAGATAATTGGTGAATTGTAGCAGAAACATGGTTTCAAAGTAGAAGTGGAGAACAAGGAGTATTTCTACCCCTACTCTTGTCCTTTTATATCAAGGGGAAAAGAGGAGTGACCACTAGTGGGCAGGGTTACAAAGAACATAGTGTCCTCAAAAGAGAGCCAAGTTTTTGTTAAAACATGGTGGGAAAAATATTGACTGAAAAATTCAAGGATGTGAGAAAGTAGGAAATATTGTAATGTGAAGATTTAATGGACTTGTTTAACAATAGAGAAAGGCTTTCAAATGGCAGAGAGGAATGGGCTAAGCAATGGGTGAATTAGCTTGAAATGGAAGACATTTGGATCACTTGAGGAAGTAGTAGTATATATTCATTACTGTATTCATGCTCAGTAAATATTTAGAGAGCTAGGGAAGATGGTATCTTCCCTAAATGTGGGCAGCTAGGTGGTGCAGTGGATGGAATGCTGGACCTGGAGTCAGGAGAACCTGAGTTCAAATCTAGCCTCAGACACTTACTAGCCATGTGACTCTGAGCAGGTCACTTAACCTGTTGTCAGTTTCCTCTTCTGTCAAATTAGCTGGAGAAGGAAATGACAAACCACTCTAGTACTTTTGCCAAAAAAAAGTTGGATATGACTGAGTGATTGAACAACAACAATAATAACAACAACAAAACCCTAAATGTACCAATCATGGTTAGAACTGTTATAATATTTGCTGGTACTAAGGACTGTCCTGTGCATTTGAAATTTTTTTTTTCAATCCTAGGAAAAATAATTGAGAATTCTACAGTAGATTAGAAGTTGCTGAAGTCTCCCATTAACTAGTTCACAAAATTTACCTGTATAATTATTTTAGAAAATTATAATTTGCAAATATTACTTTGAAGCAATGAATTGCCAGGGATTCAACTATAAAACTGTGTAACTCCCCTCAAATCCTGACTTTAATTAATCTTATCATCAAGTGTCAGGCAAAAATCTAAGTAAATAGAATATTTTTAAAATCTGAATTTCCTTAGTTCTGGTTGTTCCTATTTCACACAGAATGGCAATTAAGAGAAGTTACACAATTCGTGAGAGAATGCCCATGGGAGAAACAATTATGGAGCTATAACTTTTGGCCTTGATTAGTAGTTACTGGTGATGGTGAAATATGCTAAATTCATAAGGAAGAGAACTGGCAGGGAGTCAGTAGCCTGTTTTTGTGGCAAATTTCACCTATATAGTGTTCTAGGGTAGATTTTGAGTTACAGATCACCAAATCATAAAATTTCATGGTTGGAAGGGACCTCAGAGGCCATGAATACTTTCTAATCCACTACATCACTCCCCCAAAGTTGGGATCCAATCTTTGCTTGAAGACTTCTAATGAGGGAGATCTCGGTAACTCCTATGGAAGCACCTTCTACTTTTGGAGAGTTATATTTTGGGGGGGACGTTTTGCCTTATATGGAACCAAAGCTTCTCAGTGATCTCCACTTACTGTTTCTAGTTCTGTCCTCTAGAGCCAAGCAACAATTTTATTACACCTTGTACATGAAACCTTCTCAAATATGGAAGAGAGCATCATATGTCCCATGAGTTTCCCCTTTTATAGGATAAACATTCCTGCTGTCTTCAAGCTATCTTAATAGATGTCCCCTTGAGACCCTTCATAATCCTGGTCATTTTGTTCTGCACACTCTCTAGCTGGTCAATGACTTTTCTACACTGTAAGGCCTAGAATTTAATATCATACTCCATATGTGGTCTGATTGGAGCAAAGTACAGAACAATCATCTCTGTAGTCCTGGACTCTGTCCTGGCTCCTCTAGTCTTTTCCCTCTGTACTATTTCACTTGGTGATCTCATCTGCAACTGTGGACAATTGTCGTCTCTATGCTGATGATTCTCAGATCTACTCATCTAGCTCTAGTCTCTCTCCTAACCTCCAAATTCTCATCTCCAACTGCCTATTTAGACATCTCAAACTAGATATCTTGTGGACATCTGAAACTTACAATGCCCAAAACTGAGCTCATTATTTTTCTCCCAAACTTTGTCCTCTTCCTATCTTTCCTCTTGCTGTCAAGGACACCAATATCCTGTCAGTCCCCATGCTCAAAATCTAGGTGTCATTATCAATTCTTCACTCTGTCTCTCACTTATATCAAATCTGTTGCCAAGCCCTGTCAATATTTCTTTATAATACTTCACAAATATTCCCCTTCTGTGCTCTGATATTATTACCACCCTCGTGTAGGCCCTCATAACTTCACACCTTCACTATTACCCTTTACTGAATTTGCCTGCACTTTAGGAAGATCAGTTGGACAGCTGAGTGGAAGAGGGAATAGAGTGTGGAGAGACTTGAGGTGTGGAGACAAACAGGAGGCTATGGCCAATAGTGAAGATGTGAGGTGATTACTACCTGCCCCATGGTGATGACAATATCACATGAGAGAAAGGGGCATATATGAGAAGTGTTGTAATAGCAACATTGACCGTGCTTGTCAAGAAATTGAATATGGGGAATGACAGAGTAAGGAGTCAAGTATGACACTTCGGTTCTGAGCCTGGGTGACTGGTGGGATGGTGAAACCCTCAATAGTAATAGGGAAGTTGGGAAGAAAAAAAAGTTTTTTTTTTGAGGGGGTGGGAAGAGAATGAGTTCTCTGTCAGACACATTGAGTTGAATATGTCTTTGTAACATCCAGTTTGAGATATCCAACTGGTTATTTGGGATAAGAGATTACACATAAGAAGAGAGGTTAGGGCTGATAGAGACATGGGGGTGTTTATAGACAGTAGTGAAGCAGTCAGGAGACAGGGAGAGATTGAAAATAAATGAGAAGGGGGGAATGATAGTGTGAACAATCTGCTAGAGAAGATGGAATGGGATAGTAGTGGTTATTCACAAATAAGAGTTTGTGAGACAGAGATAAAGGAGGAGATAATGGCAGAAGGAATCTGAGTAATGTGAGATGAGGAGAGAAGAAGAGAAAGTTCTATAAACTTAAGAGGGAGCCAGCCCTCATAGTTGGTAGTTGAATTGTGGAAAAGAGGAAACCCTGAGAGCTTATCTGAGCAAACTGCCAAACTTCACCCAAGGAGGAGCTTTCTGAAGTCTCCACTAGGAGAAAAAGTACTTTTAAATCTTGAAGCAATAGAGAAGTGAGTAGCTTTGGCTACACATATGTTTTACTATCATTGCTGTGTGTAAGTGCCCACTCTTTGTGCTGATGTTGTGTGCATTTGTCAGGGATGTGCTCTAGGTTTGGGGAGGGGGGAAGGAATGTTTTGTAACTACTATTCTTGCTATATCAGTTTTGAGTTAATTTTATTTACCGACTGATTTTTAATAGGAAATCTTCTGGTAGGGGCTCATATCTCTATACTGTTAGAAATTGCCACCAAGAAGGAACGCTAGAATCTGAGAGGCAGCTGTGCTCTGGGGAGGTAGCCCAGAGGGCATGTTATACCTTGTTTTCCTAACCTTCCACTATTCCTGGTTTTTAAGTCCTCATTCCTGTATTCTCCAATTTTCTGTTCCTACTTCAGGACTGTTGAGAACTGGACAAAATCATGAAATCACTTATTCACCCACTACACAGTCACATATTACCTCAGCTGGGTCCCTTTTACTTGACAATTTTTCTATATTACCCTTATTCATTCTTTAACTCATTTCCTACAGTGACTATTCCAAATATTTTTTCTGTCTTCTTATGACCAACCAAATTATTACAGCAAAAACTTGGGCTTTCATTTAAGATAATAGGACCATAGATCTAAATACTAGAGGTCATTTAGTCTAATTGCTTCATTTTACAGGTGAGGAAATAGGGCTAGAGACTTTAAATGACTTTCCCAGGGTTTCATTATTAGTAATTGACAGAGTTGAGATTTGAACTCAAGTCCTTTGAATCCAGATTCTTCCCATCTTTTCTCTAAGTTTGATTTAGCAGTCATCTTCCTCCACCCCCAACCTGATTTATTGTCAACTTCTTCCTCATCATTTGCTCCTTTCCATTTGTCCTCAGATTCCTATTGACTCTAGGATAAAACATAAAGTTCTTAGCTTGGCTTTTTAGACCCTACAGAATCTGGCTCCAACCTGTCTTTCCAGTCTTATTTCACAATTGCTTCACTCAGTGAACTCCACATTCCAGCCTAACTGGACTAATGGCCAATTCTCACACTTGACATTCCATCTCTCACTTCCATGCATTCATATAAGCCATCCACCTCCTCATCTCGATCTTTCAGAAGTCTTCTCTTCCTTCAAGTCACAAGTGAGGTGATACAGCCTCAGTTGGAAAGTGTCTTCTCCTTCCTCAGATTTTCCTAGAGTACTTTGTCCAGATCTTTCTACTTCTCCTTCACATCTTGCTTTATATTATACTGATCTGTATATATTTTATGTTTTAGGTGAAGGGCATGACTCCAACACCCTGTTAATTCAGAACTGAACAGGGCATTTATAGAATGATTTGATTTAACAGTTAACAAAATGAGGTTTACTTAGCTCCAATGTAGCAAGGGTATGCAACCAGGATACAGTGTCAGTAAACTACTATAGATTCATTCTCCCTCATTGTCTCCCACTTCATCTCTACATGCAAATGCATCTGGTCAGCAGGGCAACTTGTGATGATTCCTGCATTCTTCAGACATCTACCAAGCTCCACATACGTGGGACTTTTCCTATACTTAGGTGCCCAGGCTGCATGATAATACAGCCAAAGACTACTAACTACTGGGAAGCTGCATGGGGGGAGGCAGGGGTCAGTCAGGTACCAGGGACAACTTCATTATCTTTTTCAAGAAAACTATTGCATGTTGGGGGGGTGGTGTAGAAAATCTTGTTAGGTTCTTTTTGAATTAGGTCCTCCTGAATATTTTTGTTTAATTGCATTGGATTGCTGACACATTTATTGAGGTCTCCCCAATCCTAAAAAATAAAGTCTTCCCAAGCAAATTTCAAATTTAAGGCCCTCTACTATATGTCACAACTCTATTTTTCCAGTTTTACCTCATAGTCCTCTTCTTTATGCATTTTACACTGTAGTCAAACTGGATTACTCTTTGTCTCCATAACATGCAAGATGCTTTCCTGTCTGTGTACCTTTGTTTACTCTCTTTGCTATGCCTAGAATACTTTCCTCTATTGTCTTTTCCTGTTGGCTTCATATCTATTCAATTCAATATTCATATCTATTCAATTCAATATTCATATCTGTCCAATTCAAGTACCATCTCTTATATGTAGCCTTCCCTGATCCATCTGTTTGGTAACAACCTTCCCTCTCGGGTCTCACATAATAATTTGTTGTATAACCTTCTAATAAATGAAAAGCATCAATTAAATACTTAATATGAGCCAGGCAGTTTGCTAAGTGAATGCACATCAGATGTAATAGTATGTATTATGTAATTGGCATTTTACTCCTTTACTCAGTAAATTATAAGCTCTTTGAAGATACTGATTAGGTAGAATCTAAACTTTCTTTCTCCACCAGCTCCTAGCATCTGATAAGTACTTAATACATTTTTGTTGTATTTCTTCAGTTGATGGAGTTTTATGGTAAAAGTTTTCCTTCACAAAGAGATAATTGTGAATTATGAAGGGGTCCCAGAAAATGAGCCAAGATTTATGTATTAAAATGTTAAGTTAGAATCTAAGGCATTTAAAAATCTCTAAAAAAGGATCTACCTAAGGAATATTGATCATGATCTTTCAACATGCGAATAAATACTCTGAATTTTGGAATGAAAGCTGATCTAAGGAGGAAATTATTAATCCATAGTGTATTGAGGATTGAAGACTGGGCAGTAGAACCTAGCTGGCTTGGTGGAAGTGAGGAAGAAGGCAAGGGCATCATGAAGAGTAAACAGCTTGCTCTACTCCGCATTACAGAGTGCCTTGGGTCCCTGTGGTTTCTCCTTCTGATTGGCTGGTTCCTCTCAGAATTTCCATTCTAAGGGGAAGGCATAGGCCAGTCATGTCTTCATTTCTTTCTAGGCTGTATTCCTGACTCTCTGAATGTTCTCTACCATGTGAGAACTTCCAGCCAGCTTCTTTAGGGTAGAGATTGTCTTTTTGTTCTTGTCTGGGAAGAATAATTAAAGTAGTGCTTCCATGTGAAATCCATCATCTTTGTTCTGCACACAGTCCCTGTGACCATCTAGAGCAGAGGTTCTTAACCTGGGATAGATTTCAGAGCGTCCATAAATTTGCATTAAAAAACAATTGCATCTTTATTTTCACTAACATCTAATTGAAATTATTTAAATTATTTTAAAACATTGGTGTAAAAAGGGTCCAAAAGATCCACCAGATTACCAAAGGGGTCCATGACACTAAAAATATTAAGAATCCCTAGTCTAGATCAAAACTTCCTTGCCTAGTTACTACTTCCCTATGTGTGCTGTATTCCCTTTTAGAATGTAATCTCATTGAGGGCAGGGATTATTTAATTTTTGTATTTGTACCTCTACCATATAGTCTAGTAGCAGGCATGTAATATGTATTTGATAAATGTTTATTGGTTAATTTATTGAGGAAGAGCCTAGAGAAAATATAATTTCCTGGAAGCAGAATCTAGGGGAACCCTGTGAGTAGTCAACTGGTGAAACAGAAAGCTGACCAGATAGCAACAGAACTAGAGCCTCAAAAGGGAGTGACCATAGGCCACAAACAGGAAAAGACTTTGCTCTTTCAGATAGCCACAGCGGGCTGATCAAAATAGATAGGCTTGAAGCTGAAGGATGATGGTCAGGCAACCCAGGCAGAAGATCCATAATGCTTAGGGTTAGAGTCTAGCCCAGGAAAAGGACCTTTGGACTTTTTTTTTTTTAAAAAACACTTCCCTTTTGTTGTAACTTGATAACAGGGAGTGTCTAAACTGGCTAGTTTTATGCTACAAGCCTGTGCCAAGCTTACTGAAAAACATGCAGCTGTAGAGTAATTTCTATCAGCATAGACAGTGTGCAGCCTGAAGTTTCCTCACACTATTGTAAAATTCACTTGTGTACTTGAACCAAAGGTATGTGTTGAACTATAGGGAGACAGGAGGGGTAAAAGGGTGGTACTAGAGGAGAGAATTACAGAAAGGTAGAGACCCAGAAGTATTAAGGTCTTTGGAGGAAAAGTCCTCTTCTCTACCTCTCAAATTTTTTATCTTTGGATAGAAGCAGCAAAAAGGTAACCTGAGAGTTAGTCAGGTAACTTGACTGGGGAACCTTCCTTCAGCCTATTTGATTGGGAGGTACAAGTTTAGGCTGGAAGACTGTTACCTTTATCCATTGGTTAAGGTACGGTTCCTTGTTTAAAAAAGCATTGCTGCAGCTGGACAGACCGTATTTAATGAACTTTAGAGGCTGTGAGAGATGCATATGTGACAAGAGACAGAAAGGCTTGTGAGGAAAAAAAAAGGATTCCCTTTTTCTATTTATTTCCTCCTAGCTATTTTTCTTCCTTTTACCCTTTCCCTATCACTCCATTCATGTTATTTGCCCCCTTATTTATTTTTTTCTTTTGTTTCTCCTCTCTTTTCCTTTCTGCTTACTGTCATTTTCTTTGGTCATAGAATGCAGAATCAAAATGTTGGATTTGAGAGAGATCTTAGAAATCATATAGTCCAATCCCTCCTTACTTTGTTGCAGATGAAGAAAATGAGGTGAAGTAGTCATTTTCCCTGTCTTTTCCATTATTCCCTTCCTAATATTCTAAAGAAACAGTTACACATTTCATACTGGAGATACCTTAGCAGTTTCTTAAGCCAACCTCCTCATTTTACAGAAGAGGAAACTGAGGGGTACAGAGAGGACAAAATGCCAACTGGAATTTTCAGATTTCAGCTCATCTCCAAATGCTCTTTTCTGGGCCTTATTCTTTCCTCCCTTTTTGCACCAGCCTCTTTGTCTTCTCCTTCCCTTTCCTTCATTTGCATCAGAAACTGACAATTATCTGGGTGGGGATGACAAACCCTGGAAGTTCAGCACTTAAAATATTGCTTAATGCGTAACTTTTTGGCAATTTGACTGTAAGCAGGGAGTTAAAAGGATCCCTAAACTTTGGTCACATAGGGGTTTCATACAGCAACAGTATGCTTGGTGATTGTGAATATTTAGGGAAAAAAAGGCTTTAAGTCTGTGGGTCCTACTTAACTGATTGTTCCCCAAAGCTTAGCTTTTGAGTTGAGGAATTGTCTTTTGGTGAGGAAATGTAATTAAAGCCAACACAATGAAAACTGACAGACTTGTCAGCTATTATAGGAAAAAGTAGCAGTCAAGGGTTCCACCTACCCCCATCCCAATTGTTGTTTGTCCTTTATTCTCAAAGACAACCCTGGTATCAGGAAGGTGATGCCATGACTTGCAAGTGAATTGGATTTAAGTGAGGGAGGGCTGTGCAAAGTCATCAGCCTCACTTTCTCCTTCAGAGCCATCTGGGTCCAGTGGTGAGATATAGATCAGGATGACTGGAGATGGCCCCAGATGCAGTGGGAGACCTTAGCTTTTTTAAGCAAAGCCAAGGTCTTTAGCAGGTCTCAGTTTGACTGAGGCAATGCTCATTCAGTGAATCAGACTAGGTAAGAAATGAGGCAAAGAATGGCCTCTTTTACCTGATGGGTATTGAAGCCCCTACTTTTTTAAAAGAGCTATAGCTTAAGCCTTTCAAGCTTTAAGCTAAAAGATGCCAGTATTCAGTCTTTCTCTTATGGGGAAGAATTGGCACCTTAGCTGAAATGATTATAATATGGAGGAAACTGAGACTTGGAGAATTCAAATGACTTCCCCAGGATCACATAGCTAGCAAGTGTCTGAGGCAAAATTCATTTTCAGGTTTTCCTGACTTCAAATTGAGCATTCTATCCAACATGCTACCTATCTGCCTCTGATGTCCAAAGGTGGCAGAGAGAAGCTCCCTCACTTCTAACCCAGTAGAGTTATGCCTGGTAGCCACTAGCAGCCACCATAAGACCTACATACTACCATTAAGCAGTGGCCATGTGAGCCCAGCAGGGGACAACACCTGAGAGAGATTGCATGACACAAGATCGGTGGGGAGCAAACCCAAATTGTAGCTCTCTCCAAACTTGTTGGTCTGCTTTTTCCCTAAAAGGAGGCAATTATTTTGGTGTAGAAGACCTTAATTTTCCTATTAAGACTGAAGTAAATAAAATCTTTGTTGAATTAAAGTATGTAATTAAGGAAATGACAACATCATTAAGAATTTGAGAAATTAATGATAGAAATTCTATCCTTAGATAATAGAATGTTGACCTGGCTTTGGTCATTTTCATCAATTGTTTTAGGTTTAAATATCCTGATTTGCCTCCAATTAATTTTTTTTAACATGTGTAAGACATTCTAAAAAGGAGAGTACAACCTTCCAAATGAGTCTCAAGAGACCAAAGAATTATAGCAAGAACATTCTCAGTTTCTTCATCAATACAATGGACCTAGAAATATACTATTTATACTATAGGGCTGTTATAAGGAAAATGCATTATAAACCTTAAGGTAATATATAAATGTGGGTTATTATTCATTGCTGGGAGAATGGATGGTTTTCATGAACTACAGTCACTGAAAAAAAAAATCACCTGGTGGCCAACTTGCTAATGACAAGTTTTCTGAATTTTTAGCTTGGTTAGTCCTCAGATACTGTATTTCTGGCCCTGTCCTTAAAGCCTTTTCTTTCTTTCTTTTTCTTTTTTTTTCAGACTGGTAGAACTTGTCAGGGCTTGTGCTCCACTGGGGGTAGCCTTCGAGAACCCCAAATTACCTCCACTCTCCACTGAAGCATGGGAAGAGGGTTCTGTAGATGCCCAAGTCTGAAAATAAACAACTATTAAGGAGAGATTTGCTGGAGCATTTTTCTAACTCCACTTGTGACCTTTCTGTGTTTTCTTCCAGATCCCCAGGTTCCTACATATTCATTTATTGGCTTGGTGTCCCCAAAGATAATTAGTTTTTTTTAAGAGAAATTTGAAAATGTGAGCAGAGTTCTTTGAGTTGTAGTTATTGGTCTGATTTGCAAGAGTGGCTCTCCCTAATGCTATTGTTTTCATGCACTTACGTAACACCTAACCTTTGAGGAGCTAAGTTTCAGATCTTAACTGCATAACTTTCATAACACTTGTGAGACAGGAAAAGCTGCATTAATTAAAGGTTAGAATGGCCTGGCCACCAATCCTGGTGTGGCTCTCCTTCCCTCCCCTCTGCCCCACCCCCAGAGGAAAAAAAAATTAAAATCATCTCTGCCAAGCAAAGGGAAGATCTTTTACCAGAGAGGCAGGCAGAGAATGTTAAGAGTGGCAAAGCAGACTTGGGCCCCAGTTCAGGATTCTTTGTTTCTTTTCAAGGTTGGGAAACATAATGAAAAAGGAGGAAGGAAAAGAAAACAAGAATGAGTTTTTTAAAAAAGGAGAGAAAACAAGAAGGGGGAGTAATGAGGAAGAAGAGAGGAGAATAGGAATAGATAAGCAGGGTACTTTTACTGTTTCCTGTATAGTCTGTGTTTGAAATGGACTTATCTATGGTCTAGACCACACTGAAAATGTGAAGGTCCTGATAACAGGAACATCTATAGCTACCATCTAACTGTAACACATTTATCTTGATTTACATTTGTGTTTGAGTAGCAATAGCACAATCCTAAGAAGACTCCCATAGGTGAGCATGGTTAGGAGGGAGAAACCCTTTTACCATCTTTCTTTGTAAATTGTTGAAGGGATTAGACTCTGGAGGGAAGAACAAAACTAGGGGACCTTTCTCTCTGGAAATACTGCTTCATATACCTCTTGACTTTCCTGCCTCACCTTCCCCTACAGAACAAAAAGGAACTAACTATACTTCCTTTTCTAACCCTCTGTCTGAGGGTGATAATTGTGGTGGCACAGTCAGGCAGTCAGAAAGCCCAAGTGCTAATCCTAGTCACCCTACTGATTCAGACAAATCAGAAGCATCATTCAAAGCAATTAGGTCTTTAAGTCATGCCTGAGTATACCTCAATTCTCCCAGCTGTGCCAAAGAGGGAGGGGTTCTCCATGATCAGAGAGAGAGAGAGAGAGAAAGAGAGAGACATTTACTTAAGATCCTGCCATGGGTTATGTGGATAATCCCCTCACAGACATCTTTCCCATAGGTGTTTTCCAGATGTAGGGAAAGATCTGGAGACTTGTGCCTTCCTCCTTGTTTCTTCATTCTTCCCTCAAAACTTAATTGCCCAGGAATTTAGGGGCTTCTGCTTGCATCTCAAAGATCTCCCTAATGTAAATATTTTGTTCTGTCCCAAGAAAGAGGATTGATGACTAAAGAATATAACTCCACATTAGTGCACAGACTGTGTTCCATATCTTCACTCTCTCTTCACTTTGGTTCTTAGAATCCCCAGCTCCATTCCAAGTTCAGGTTGAATGCCACTTTCTGTACGAGGACTTTTCCAATCCCTTCAGCTGCCAATACCTTGTTCCACAAATGACCTCATATTTCTTTTGTTCATACTTATATGTGGACATATTGTTAATCCTGTCTATGCCTTGTTTATACATAGTTGGTTGAATGTTATTTCCCCTATTAGACTGTGAGCTTCTTGAGATCAGGGACTGTCTTTTGCCTTTTTTTTTTGAGAGGTGATTGGGGTTAAGTGACTTGCCCAGAGTCACACAGTTAGAAAGTATTATATGTGTGAGGTCAAATTTGAACTCAGGTCCTCCTGACTCTAGGGCCAGTGCTCTATCGACTGCATCACCTAGCTGCCCCCTTGCCTTTCTTTTTATTTCCAGCACTTAGCACAGTACCTGGCACATAGTAGGAACTTATTAAATACTTGTTAACAATGACTATAGAACATAAGCTCTTTGAGGCCAAAGGATGTTTGCATTTTGTCTTTGTATTCCAACAGCCTAGTATGGTGTCTCAAACATAGTAGACACTTAATAAATGCTGACTATTTAATTAATTGATTCATTTTATGTATCAGCATTGTCCTGAGCATATAAGGGAAAAGGGGCTGGAATATCTAACACTTGTAGAGCTGGACAGTTTTAAATCAGAAAGCTTATCATTCTAGTAGAAATTTTTCTACATGGAGTGATGGAAGGATACTACCCTTAATAAAATTTTAATCTTTTCTGTACTAACTTCAAATAATGGCATCTTAGGGTCCATTTCAACTTCTAGCCTCTATTTTTTTGGGTCTTTCATGGACTGAGACCTGAGTATTTAGAATGCTAACCTCTATTTTGACTGAACTGAATCTTGAAACTGACAAAAATGCAACCGTTATGATTACACAAGAGTAAATGAGGAAACCTCAGACATGTTCCCTCCTGGAACTGACATTATTTGGGCTCCTGTTAAAGAAGGAAATATAATCAGCAAGCTAAAGTCAAATTAAAATGACAATGGCAAGGAACTGTAAAAAAGCAAGGAATTCTGAGTGGGGTGGGATTGGAGTGTGGGAACCTTTCTCTAGAATTTCGTTGATTAAACCTTGATAAAATAACAGGAGCCTATTTTCCCCCTAAGTCTCTTTTATTCCCATTCCTAGTGTGAGAAGTAAGAAACCCAATTTACCCAAACTTTACACTACACTAATTGTATGTGGAACACTGTCATTTGAGAGTGTAGCCTCAAACCTCCCTCTTCAGAAGGGTCTGAGGCAGAGCTGTCTATCACCCTCCCTTCCCCCCCCCCCCCCCCCAGAGGTGAGAGGAGATGAAAAGAACACTTGATTCTTTCTTTCTTGTTTGCTTTTCTGGAGGTGTGAAACTTTTTTTTTCTTTTTTGGTCTCATCTTCCTCAACTTGTACCTCTGCTCAGTGTCCTCCGTACACCCTTATCTGGAAGAGGTATATTTCCATGTCAAAGATTTCTGGGAAGAAAACTTCTTTTCTATCAACTCTCTCTGCCTTGTTAGGTGCCTCAGACTCCTTAACCACTCTAACCACTCCCTTTCACTCCTCTCTTCTCCCTGCTCCTCCCCCAAGGAGCTGGAAGTGGAAACTGATTTAGGAATTGAAAGTATTCTCTAAATAAAAAGCTTCATTCTTTGAAAGATGAGAGTAATTTAATTACCCCTGAAAGTATCAGCTCAGTGCAGAAAAATAGCGATACTAATATATTAATCTGTAATGCCACACACAATAATAAGACTCATTCATTAATGAATTTGCAAATTCAACAGGATTTTCTTTGTATTTCTCTTAGGATATGGGCTGGGATCACTTTATAAGCCCATGACAGGATAAATGAGGAGACTCTTCACTTACATTAATACTTTAAGTTGGTATTGCATTTGATAGATAGAATTATGGATTAGAGCTGGAAGGCACCTTAGAGACCACCTAGTCCTATTCATTCATTTTACAGGTGAGGAAACTGAGGCACATGGCATTTAAGTGACTTGCCCAAGGTCACACAGGGAGTCAGCAAGTGACACATCTGTAGAAGCAACTGACTGGTGCATCACTTTATGCTTTATAAAGCAAAGCACTGTGAATACACTATCTCACAGAAGATTGGTTCTCACGATAGGTATATTCTACAGGCATCACTATTCCCATAGTACAGATAAAAGACACTGATGCTCAGAGAAGTTAATTAATTTGCTCACAGTCACATAGCTAGAAAGTGTTGGAGGCAGGATATGAATATGGGTCTCTTCTGGCTCCAAGCCCAGTGCTCTTTTCACTATACTACATTGACCTGCAGTGACCAAATAATAATAACAAAAAAAGTATAGAAGCCTTCTCTTGTAATCTAAGTCAGAAATAGCACTTATCAAACAGCATTTTGCACAGTTTTTTGAAGAGAGGAAAAGAATGTATGATGTTACATGTAGCATCCAATTTCCAACAAGAGTACAATAAATTTCAGGACTTTTAGTAATAATAATCTGAATAAGCACAAGGAAGACACAAAGTACTGTAGGCCATTTTGCAGTTTTCTTTGTTTCCTGGATTGCCATGGCCAAAGTAGTTGCTGACCCGCTAGCGCTGAATCTCTGTGTTCTTATTTGGGCTGCTACTCAGCCCCAAATTTTTAAGCATGTTTAAAGTATGTTTAAGTATGTTCCCGTAACCTTCCAGCAAGGTAGAACTTGTCAGAGTTGCATTCTATTAGAATAGCCTTTGGGTCACTTTCACTCCTGGTCTCCCTTAATGCTGGTGTCTTCTCTCTGAAATTATGTCCAATTGGTCTTGTATATATCCCGAATATGTTCCTGTGTTCATAATTTGTTATCTCTCCCAATAGACTGTAAGATACTTAAAGATAGGTGCTATTTTTTTCCCTTTCTCTGTATTCTCAAGGCTTAGCACAGTGCCTGACACACAGTAAGGACCTAATATGTGCTTATTGATTTGACTTCTCTGGTTACAAAGTAGCTTTTTGTGGGGGAGAACTGTCAACTGGGAGGATATGAAAAGGACTTTTATAGGAGGTGACACTATCTGAGTTTTGAAAGAACTTTGAAAGAACCACTGCTAAGTTTATTTCCAAAGATGATTTGGGAAAAAGGAAAAGAACCTATATGTTCTAAAATATTTATAGCAGCTCTCTTTGTGGTGGCAAAGAACTGAAAGTTGCAGGGATGCCCATCAATTGGGGAATGGCTCAACAATTGTGGTATATGATTGTGATAGAATACTACTGTGTTGTAAGAAATGATAAGCTTGATGATCTTAGAAAAAACACAGATAGACTTGCACAAAATAATGAAGAATAAAATGAGAATAACCAAGAGAACGTTGTATACAGTAATAGTGATATTATTTTAAGAACAACTTTGAGTGACTAAGTAATTTTGAATATTACAAATATTGAAATTAACCAAAGAGGACATATTTGCATCCAGAAAAAGAACTGATAAATAGAAATATGTCTAGAATGATTTTACACACACACACAGGCACACACACACAGACACACACACACATTCTGTCTAATGGTAGCTATGTCTAGGGTAGGAGTGGGAGAGGGGAAAAAAGGAAAAAATGTATATAACTTTATTATATATTTAAAAGGAATAGCAAGTTGTACACAAGTTGCAAGTAGATTTGCAGTTTTATGTGTAATCATCTTTTAAAAATTATACTAGCTTATGGAAATGCTTATTTTATTCCATAAATTTAAAAGATAATAAATAATTTTTTAAAAAAAGAAACTAGAATTTCAAGATGCGCAGGGAAGAGAGGAAACATTCCATCTATAGGGGACAGCCTGTTCCAAGGCATAGATATAGGAGGTATATGGGCAAGGCAAGTTGGCCTGTTTGAAACTTAGAGTGTATAAAAGAGAATAATGTAAAATCAACCTGGCAAGATAGGCTGGAGCCAGATTGTGAAGGACTTTAAGCTGCAAACAGAAGAGTTTAAATGTAATCCCAGAGGCAACAGGGAGTCTTTGAAACTTCTTGAGTAAGGAGCAGAAAACAGAACTGTGTTTTAAGAATATCAATTTGGTAGTTCTGTGGAAGACAGATTGTAGAGGGGAGAAAAAGGTTGCAAGGAGCCTATTAGGAGATGCTTGAAATAGTACCCATGAGAAGTAATGAGATCCTCAACTGTAGTGGTAGCTGCGTAAGTAGAGAGAAAAGCATATATGTGGGGCATGCATTTTGAAATTTGACAACTGATTACGGTTTGGCAACTGATTAGATCTGATGGGTGAAAGCAGAAAGTTGAAAAGGATTCTGAGGATGGAAACCTGGATGCTTAGAAAAATGGTCAATATTTTTGATGTCTATCTTGTAGTGCTTAGAGTATCCAATCAGAATCACCAATTAATTGAAGGTTCCTTTTCATTAGATTCCAGTTAATCAAGGCTTGTCTCTACTAAGCTAGGCATCCAGAAACATGTCTATTTTTTCAGGGTACCAAGACAGCATTTAATGCATTATCTCTTCTTGAAAAAGTTCATGTGCTTCTCTGAGTGCCTAATTTCTTAGCAGGAGAGACAGCCTCTGGCAAAAAGAGAATTCAGATTGTTTGTAGTATTTGTTTAATTTATATGGATGTAGTAAAATGTCAAACTGTGTTTTTAATAGTTTTCTGGGGAGGTAGCTTGTCAATAAAAGCAACAACAACAATAATAGTGTTTATATAGTGCCTTAAGGCTTACAAAGCACTGTATATGTTGTAACAATAATCGTGTGAGGTAGATCCTTTTATTATCCCCATTTTACAGATGAATAAACTGAGACAGAGAAGTTAAATAACTTACACAGGTTCACACAGGATTTGAACTCAAGTCTTTTAAATTCGGAATTCAGTGCCCTTACCCATTGTACCACCTACCTGATTCCATAACAATGAGAATCCCTATTTATATGTGTCTAGATCTGAAGATGACTACAGATACTTTACAGACACAGGTCTATAAAATTTACAAACATTTTATTCACATTTTGAAGATGGAGATATGAGTCATTAAGAGGTTAAGTGACTTGTTTAAGGTCATATTGACACAGTGGGAGATGAGAAAAGATAGCTCAATAAATTATACTGACTTCTAGTATGGTTTTCATTTCACTAATGTGATTTCTTTTTTAAAGAAGGGTTATATCTTCAGACTTCTTGGTAAAGCAATTTGAAAGTTGAATATTCACTGTGTAGATCTCCTTAAAAGTCTTGAAATTCATTTTTAAAAAAAAATCTAGATATTTTATGAGGCAATTTAGACTTTTCCTATTAATTCAGATAAGGGAGGGGGTGTCTTTAAGTGGATTAATCATTTTCATTGAATTGATTATTTAAACAATACTCTCTGAGTTGATTTAACAGACAGATTGTTTTAGTCATTATGTAACATATTTTTGTGGATATCAAAAGTTTCAAGAATATGATTATAAACTCTTCTTCCTGATCTATAAAATGGTAAATTCATGATATTTCTGAGTATATTACAGAATCACATAATTTTTTGAGTTGGAAAAAACCTCAGTAGCCATTCAGTCTAACCCATACCTGAAAGGAATCCTCACTATAAAATACCCCCAAAGCAGTTGTCTAGCCTGTGCTTGAAGACCTACAGCTAGGAGCAATCTATCACCTCCCAAAGTACCTTATTGCACTTTGGGATCACTCTCATTGTTGGGCAGATTTTCCTGGCATGAAGTCTAGATTTACCTGATTGAAACTTTTACTCTTTCTCCAATTTCTTTTTTCTAGGTTCAAAGCAGAAGTATTCTAATCCCTATTCCCTATAACATGTAACCCAATACATCTTCTCTAAGTTTCCAGCTCTTATAAGAGAAAGAAAAAGGAGAGGTAAATGTAAGAAATAGACATTATGGAGTCAGGATCTGGGTTCAAATCCTGGCTCTGACACTCACTGCCATTTTGACTTTGGACAAGTACCTTAATGTCTTTGGTTTTTAGTTTCCTCATCTGTAAAATAAAGGCAGTTAGACTAGATGGCTTCTGAGGTCTTTTCCAGCCCGAAATCTATGAACCTATGACAATGGTTCTTTTTTCTCTTTTGTTCGTTTCTTAGTATTAGTCTTAGCTTCAAGGAATCATTCATGTAATATGAGAATTGTGGGGCTTAAGCATTCATACACACATACACCCCCCCCCCCCACATATAGTTCTGTGAAATGTGCAGTATGCTTGGTAGAAGCCTGTGCCTGGCCCAATATTAGTGTGCCTGGAGAATTTCCTTTGAGAACCATTTTCCTATGAAGACGCTGTGACTTATACAGCCCATAGGAAACATGAAAGTAGTACCAGTGTACTTTCAGATATATCAGGGCACTGATTCTTTGGAAGAATAAACTATGATAAGTTCTACCTGGTTATGTAAGGGTAAGGTATATCTGGGGTGGTGGACTTTGCAGTTTATGATCTATAACTGACACCAACATATTTTTTTGAGGGGGTAAGGTTTTAACAGAGTTTATTCTTTATTATGGTGGCACGTAATTCACATGAAATGACCAATTATTTTGATATCTGAATATGACTGGACAAGATGACTTAAGTCATTTGTTGCCATTGCTGGGATATTCTGAATATGACCAAAGAAACTAACTATATTTTTGCCATGGAGACAGAATTAATTTCGCTGGGTAAGCACCTCCACTCTGAATGTGGCTATTGTTAATACATTGTTAATAAACTAGAACATTTTGTCTATTTCCAAATAAGAAGTAGGAAAGCACGGTGTATTTTTAAAATAGTGAATTTAAAACTAGGAAACAACAGTGAAGTATCTAAAGGGACAGAGTAACCCAAAGGAAACCCACAAACCACAAACTAAGACATTGTTACTATGTTGAATGACTGAAACAAAATACATTACTCTCTCTCCTGGTAAGGTCTATTTTCTGCTTGACACTTGAAATTACTGGCATAAAAACAGTACTCTAAAAATATGTCTGCCATCCTTTTTCTAACCTAGTTTTCTTCTTTTCCCACCTCTCTCTCTCTCTTCCTCTCTCTCTCTCTCTCTCTCTCTCTCTCTCTCTCTCTCTCTCTCTCTCTCTCTCTCTCTCTCTCTCTCTTCCTCCCCTACAATTTTAAGTGAGAAACGAAAACTGGATGGGATCCCAATGATTGTGATGAGTACCTCAGGGACTCCCACTTGAAGGTGGAAGGATTTATTTCAGGGCAGGAAATTTAGTTCAAAGCAAGCAGACAGGGTGACGCTTGGTGTGGGGGTGAGGGAAAAAAGTGGAGCAGTGTTTGGGTGGGGAAAAATTGGAAAGGTGACACAAGATGGAAGTTGCTTCAAGCTTAGACTTACTGGCATCTGGGAAGTTGGAGGCAGGCATCTCTTATTCCTTAAACTACCACTATATATCCTGGTTCTCCTCCTACCTTGATGATTACTCCTACTCAATCTCCTTTTCTGTATCTTTATTCAGGTCATGCCTGCTAATGGTGGGTGCTCACCAGGGCTCTTTCCAGGGCCCTTTCCTCTATCTACACTATTTCAGTTAGTGATATCACCAGCTCCCATGAAATTCAAGGTTCATGTTTCCCAGATCTATGTATTCAGCCCCAACCTTTCTCCTAACCTCTAGACTTGCTTATTAGACATCTCATACTGGATGTCCCATAGTCATCTTAAACTCAATATGTCCAAAACTAAATTTATTATTATTTTTTTTTACCCCAAACCCTCCCTTCTTCTTAATTTCCCTGTTACTGATTACTGAAGAGAGCACCACCATCTTCCAAGTCACTGACACTTCCAACCAAGGTGTTTTGCTTGAGGCCTCCACTCTCTCAGCCCTCCCCATATCCAAACTGTTCCTAAGTCCTGTTGGCCCCCTTCTCTCCATTGATACTGCCACCTCTCTGGTGCAGATACTCGCCAGTTCACACTTCACTGTTGCAATCATCTATTGTGCCAATAGATTAGGTGGCTCTCCCTACTTCAAATCTCTCCTCACTGTAGTCCATCCTCTGTTCAGCTGATTTTTCCTAAAGTACTGGCTGATTCTATTATCTCCAGAGGTTCCTTTTCACATCCATTTCACTCTAGGTTTTCAATATACCTGGTTGAACACTCAGTTTTTTCCCCCCGGAATCACTATCCATAGCTTGCTCTTTACTTGTGGTTCCCTGATGCTCCCAGGCTCCTAGGTCCTCTAATCTTCTGCATCTAAACCTTCCCTCTTGGTGATCTTACTAGCATACAACTCTCATCTTTTTTGCAATTGATTCTCAATTTACCTCCAGGATAAGATATAAATCTTATATTTGACATTCAATGCCCTTTATTACTGGGTCTCCTCCTACCTTTCTGGTCTTTTATACTTTACTCCATTCTTGAACATACCCTGTGATTCAGTGATACTTTCCTCTTTGCAGTTCCTGAAACAAGACACACTATCTCTCTACTCTGGGTATTTTCACTGTATTTTCCTCCACACCTCGGCCTTCTGCTTTCTATGATTTCCTCCAAGTCTGAGCTAAAATCCTTCCTTCTCTGAGAAGCCTTTATCTACCCCTCTTAATAATAATACGCAAATTCCTTCCCTTTGTTGATCATCTTCAATGCATCATTTCTGTATATTATCTTATTTTTACATAGTTGTTTGTACATTGTCTCTCCCATCAGGCTGTCATCTCCTTGAAAGCAGGGTCAATCTTTTGCTTTTCTTTGAAATTATTTATTTAGTTTGTTTAGCACTATGCCTGGCACATAATAGGTGCTTAATAAATGCTTGTTGACTTGATTTGACTTGAACAGACCATTAGATTTTAAGCTCCTCGTTTACATTGAAGATTGATGAAGCAGACTCAGTTACAACATTCTGGATGCCTCCTATCTGCGCTAGAGATTAGAAGGGGTGGGGGGAATGAGGATAGAAATGGGAATGACCAAAGCCCCAAACTTTCAACCTACCTGATGAAGCTGGACCCAGCAAGGGGTGGAAGTGTTAATAACATAGGATTGCCCTACCTCCTGGTTTACCTGGTTTTCTTAAGCCGTCTCTGGTCAAGCTCGGGCTTCCCTCAGCAGCAGATGAGAGGTTTGGCCAAGCAGTGGGGGTGAGGCCAGAACCAGAGGAGGACTTCCTGAGCAAAGGTCACCCAGAATCTGAGCGAATCAGACATCTTTCTTCCTATGACTGGGCCCCCCAAGAGCAGGGGGAAGAGATGGGTTTCCAGGATGACAATAACATGCTCCTTCCACCTCCAACTCATACAGTGGGAATGAGGCAACTCATCTGCTCAGTCAAGGTCAAATTGACAGTCTAACATCTTGCTCAGAATCTCTGAGGGAGAGATAGGTGCCTGGGATAAAGACTCTTTAGTGGTTGAGGAAAGATATGGAAGATGACTATTCTAGACATGACCTAAGCAGCCCGTAGGTAGTGTGAGAGATCACTTAAAATAGGAAGCGATTGACTTACAGATCAAAGTTTTCTGTGCTAATTGCCTTCACTTCCTCTCCCATCCACTTCTGAAATGCTTCTAAAGTAGGAATCTTACCACTCAACTAAAATTGCTCTAGGATTATCAAGATCTCTTAATTGCTAAATCTAATAGACTTGATTTAGTTCTAATCTGTGACCTGGTAGCTAGCTGGCACAGTAGATAGTATGTTGGGCCTGGAGTCAAGAAGACATGAGTTCAAATCTGACACTAGCTGTGTGACCCTGGGCAAGTCACTTAACTCTGCTTGCCTCAGTTTCCTCATCTATAAAATGAACTGGAGAAGGAAATGGCCAACTACTTCAGTATCTTTGCCAAGAAAACCCCAAAAGTGATCAGGAAGAGTCAGATATGACACACCACCAACACCACCAACAACAACAACAAACAACAACACAATCCTTGATTCTCTGCGATATTGAACCACCTCTTTTTTAATTCAGCATTCTTGACACTGTTCTCCCTAGGTTCTCAATATACCTGGTTGAACACTCCTCAGTTGTTTTTTTTTTTATGCTGAATTACTATCCATACCCTACCTCTTACCTGTGGTTTCCCCAATGCCTGCAGGCTTAAGAGCCCTCTAATCTTCTGCATCTAAACCTTCTCTCTTGGTGATCTTATTAGCAAATAGCTCTCATCTTTTTGTAGATGATTCTCAGTTCTATATACCTAACCTCTCTTTTGAACTTTCATTCTATTGTCATGTGTTGGACATTTCTGACTGGGTATTTCATAGGTATCTCAAATGCAACATGTATCAAACAGAACTAATTATCCTTCCTACCTCCTAACCTTTATGTCCTCCATCCCCCAAACTTCCCTGTTTCTATTGGGGGAGTGTTATTACTATCCTTTAGTCACTCAGCTCTGCAACCTCAATCTCATCCTCAACTCTTTACCCTCCTGTACCTCCAATATCTAATCAGTTGCTAAGTCTTATATCTATGAATCTCCATGGTATCTTTCTCATTCATTCTTTTGTCTCAATATGCATAGTCATGACCCTAATTTTGGTCTTCATTATTTCTCATCTGTACTCTCACAATAGCCAGCTAATTCAATCCCCAGATTTCTATCTCTCTTCTTCCTATTTCCTTTTCTATGCAGCTGCCAAAATAAGCTTCATAAAGCACATATCTGACTATATCACTTTGAGGTATCACATTTTACAGAAGAGGAAACTAAGGCTGAGAGAAATGAATTGATTTGCCCAAGGTTATATAGCTAAGAAGTGTCTTAGGCAGGTCTTTCTGACTCCAAGTTTAATATCCTCTCCCTTAGGTCACTGAGCTTTCTAATATAATATTACTTGAGGGAAGTAGCTTTTAAGTTAGATTTTTTTTAATCTCTAGTGTCTACCTCAGAGTAGTCAATTAATGCCTATACACATTTGCTGGATTGAAATGGAAGTTATTCTTGTCTCTTACCTTGCTATCTTACTGTCTCCGTCATTATTCCCTCATCTCCAATAGAGGGTGCCTTTCTTTCCTCTTGGCTCAGGTGCAATCATTCCTCACCACAGTTCTGATGAGAACTTTATTCAATATTAGCTCTCAAACCTGTCAGTGATTTATGAGGACTGAGACCTGGAGGAGGGCCTGGTTGGTCTCTGCTCTTATAACGTCAGGGAATTAAATGTATATATGAAAGAAACAATGGTCAATACCAATGCTTTGGGTGCTTCGGAGCTCCTGTTCAGCATTTGACTGGCCTTTTAAGTCTATTGATTTGGGAAGGGGAAATTTTCTAACTGGAAACCAGTCAAAGCATATGCAACTCTCTTTTAATAATCCTTATCTTCTACCAGATATATAATGGTTGGGTGAATAAAGTGAACTTCGATAGGATGAAGGGACAATATAGGCTTTTCTTTTGGAAGTTAGTAGCTCCATGAGCTGTGCCCTGATAGGGACTGTGGACTTAGAAATTAGAAATCATTTAAGCTATCATTTTAGGAGTAAATGCTAGCAGTTGAATTCATCACCCCCCATCATCACATCAGCAACAATTTACATTTGTTTGGCACTTTATGGTTTTTTTTTTAAGTTTTCACTGCATAATTTCATTCAATTGTTATAGCAGAATTGTAAGGGGAACCATTATTATCCCCATTTTACAGATATGGGATGCTAAAGGGGTAGCAGGTCAAAGTGGTGAGGTAATCAGCCTCTGAATCAGTAAGAGTGGTGTTCAAGACCTTCTTCTAACAGATACTAGCCATGCAACCATGGGCAATATACTAAACGTCTCAGTGCCTATAGATAACTTGCTAAGAGTATTAGCTGCCCACTAGTTGAGTTCTTGATCATCACTGAAAGAGGGAGTTTCCACACTGGACATTCCCTCTATTGATAAAATCATGTCTAGACAAAAAAAAAAATGAACAAAACAAAAGTAAGATTTGAATCCGGATCTTATCCCTGGTGTTGGCCCCTTTCCCCATAAAAAGTAACCAGATTTTGGAAACTGAAAAACATGCTATCAAATGACTTCAAGTTATTATCATTCAGGATTTATGGAGCCGCTACTCTGCATAAAGTCCTGTGCTAGTTCCTATTTGGGATACAAAGAAGTAAATCTTCCTTAAAGGTTTTAATACTTCATTTGGGAGACACTAAAAAGTTACATAAGCAATAAAAGTGTTAAAAACATCAAAGGCAACTGTACATGAGATGTCCCAAGGTGCTGCCTGATTAATTGCCACATGAGTGGGATATGTCCAGTTCTCATTTCTCACTTCTAATGGTGGTAGACAAGCAGGAAAAATAGGTTAGAGAAGGATGGCAGATACATTTTTAGTGCAATGTGTATTTTTTTTGTCAGCAATATCCAGTATTAAAAAGAAAATAGTTCTTATATGGAGAAAAAAAAAGAGTGATACATTTTGTCCCAATCAACAAAACACAGTACATGCTATAGATTCAAGGAAATGGGAGATGACTGTGGGCTTGAGTGGTCTGGGGATGCTTCATGATCTAGGCTTGGAAATATGTGTAGGGGGAGGGCACTCCAGGTGCAGGTGTTAGTCAAAGTTGGGCTGTTTTGAAAATTATTGTCAGGAGATTTGGAATAGTTTTGTTGTTATTATTTTTGAAATAATTCCTAGAAGTCTGAGGCATTTGGGTAATGCATGAATCACAGGAAAGAAATCTCCTATAATTCTGGCCCAAAGCTAATTATTTTCACTGACATAGGCATAGTGGACAGAGTGCTGGACCTGGATTCAAATTCTGCCTCTGATATTTAGTGGGCAAATAAAGTGGCCAAGTGACTTAAACTCTCTGACATAATTTCCTCATCTATAAAATGGACATAATATTAGACAGTATTTTGTGAAGTGTCTTAGGAGCATAGCTTTAGAGTTGGAAGGGACTTTAGAAGCTGTCTAGCCTAACACCCTCATTTTATAGATAAGGCAGATACTAACCTATCCTACCTATCTTAAAGGTGAAGCTTGAGTGATATCATTCAATTCAATCCATAATGATTTGTAAGCATGTGTGCCAGATACTTTTAGGTACTTGGTTATATAAAGAGAAAAAGAAAAAATCCCTGCCCTCAAAACTCTTACATTCTACTTAGGGAGTAGTGGAGGGTAACAACATGTATAAAAGTAAAAAAAAATATAAAGTATATCTGAAGTAATACAGAATAATTTCAAGAAGGAGATAGTCCTATTGCCCGTCAGTGGAGTAGGGTTCCAGAAAAACTTTGAATGGAAGGTGGTTATCCAGCTTTGCTTTGAAGGAAGAAGGATTTTGTCAGGCAGAGGTAAGGAAGGAGTGTATGTCAGACAGGAGAACATTGTGTTCAAAGAATAGCTAGCCAGGGACATTTTGTTTGGTTTGTTGTTCTCCTCCTTTTTCCCCCCTTCATTTTCTTCTCTTTCTTCCTCCTCCTCCTTTTCCTTCTTCTCTTCCTCCTCCTCTTCCTCCTCTCTTTCCTTTTTTATGTATCAAGTTCTATAGGTCATAGAGTCCCCATTACCTAGCCTTAAGTTAATTCTCTTGAAGATGTAACAGTGTTAATCATAGCCATGCATTTCTGGATGCAAAGACTGGCTAAGAACTAAACATGAAAATCTTTGGTACTTGTTTAAATTTCTTAAGTACTCAAGATATGGCTTGTTATTGTCTCTCTCTCTCTCTCTCTCTCTCTCTCTCTCTCTCTCTCTCTCTCT
>NW_020948910.1:9578502-9586188 GCF_900497805.2 Vombatus ursinus | reverse complement strand
CTCTCTCTCTCTCTCTCTCTCTCTCTCTCTCTCTCTCTCTCTCTCTCCCTCTCTCTCTCCTGCCCAGCCTTACTTCTGTTCTGGAATCACTTGAGAGCACCCAGTAATGTGTGGGAGCCAGCAGATTACACATTGAAAATTTGGCAATCAGGGCTTGATTTATTGTTTTGCTGATTGTCTAGACTTAAGAAAGTGACGAGAAAACGTTAACAATGCGTGATAAACTGAAAAGAGTGTTGTGCCTACATTATTCTAATCCACCCCACCCCCACCCTTCCACCCCCAATCCTGGGAGAACCTCTTAGTGTCTGCTTCCTATTCATTTCATAGACTCTGCTTCCTACACTCTTGTTATGTGTAACCAGGAATTTGTGCTTAGTGAGATTACTCTAAGTCTAGTGCTTACTCATTCTTTAGATGGTAGAATTTTAAATGGCAGATTTGGAATTCTCAACTTCCATACTTAAGTTTTGTTAGTCTGGAATTCTGTTAACACGTATATTTTAAAGTAAAAATGTTTATTGTTTCTAACTTCCTTCCACTTCCCCCTTAATGAATGGTTTTGGTTGCATAAAAATGAAACTTATTCAATTTGTTCTTATTTCTTCAAGTTACCAGATAAACTTTCCTAATCTTATTTGACTAATTATATTTTGTAGGAGTACTTGGTGAAGAGAAATTTTGTCTGTAATGGCCAGGGTAGTATTTCTCTGCCTCAGCTCCAAACATCATCTGGGCCATCTCCAGTCATCCTGATCCATATCTTGCCACTGGACTCAGATGGCTCCAGAGGAGAAAGTGAGGCTGGTGACTTTGCACAGCCCTCTGTTACTTAAATCCAATTCACCTGCAAGTCATGACATCACCTTCTTGATATCATGGTCCTCTTTGAGAATAAAGGACAAACAACAGCATAGGGGACCTCTAATCAAATTTCTAATTGTATGTCATGAGTTGATCCCGGAGCTTTCATGTCCTTCCTCTGACATACTGACTCATAACCTTGAGTAGCTCACTTCGTCACTCAGTGGGCCACATATTAACTTAGAAAATCACATATTAATATGTATTAATAAATAATAATATTTAAATTTTGTTGTATTTTTATTTATTTTGTTAAATATTTCTCAATTACATTTTAATCTAGTTCAAGATGAACTCCAGAGTATTGTGGGCTACATGAGGCCCATTGGCCTTGTGTTGGTCATATATGCTCTAGACACTTTCTAAGTCTACAGGCTGAAAAGAAGGTGCCAACCAGCATTGGTAGAGGTAGTTTCATCATCTGGGACAGGTCCAGCCTCTATTCCTATGTGGTAGCAACAGTCTAGAAAAGTGAATGAGTAATATTTCATTTTCTCTGTCTCTTACCCTCTGTCTTTCTGTCTCTGTTTCCATCTCCCTCTCCCTCTCTACCTCCCTTCCCCATCTGTCTCTATCTCTCTATCTGTCTCTGTCTCTCCCTCTCTCCTTCCCTCCATATGTTTCTCTCACTGTCTCTCTTTCTTGTCTATCTCTCTGTGTCCTTCTCTCCACAGTTCTGTTATTGAAAAGTGATTCATTAGCCACCTAATTGTATCTCAATTCTCTCCAATTCCATTTCTACTCCTTTTTGCCTTTGAGGCTCTAGGGAAGTATCATCTAGTCTATAGGCAGCATGGTGAAGCAAAGAGAGTGTGTATGTTGATCACATGGTATGTGAAATACTTCTGCTTTTTTGCATAAATGAAGATAAATGGGACAGACAAAAGCTAAAGGTGTGGATACCTCCAGGCTTTCCTCTTTATATCCTTTTCTATTATTTGCTTTCCTTCCCTCCCTTTTAGGCACCTAGCCCTTCTTTCTGGTTTCCTGCTTTCTAGGCCATTTATCCTACCAAAAAACACCAATTGAAATAGTCATAGAATCATAGAATCCCTGGCCTGGAAGGGATCTCAGGAATCATTTGTCCCATGACTGACCTAGAATCCATTCCACAGAATTTATATTTTGCCTGAAACTTAAGCATGTTCCTGTATTATCTCTCCCAGGCTATTTTCTTTTAAAAAAAAACTTTTTACCTTTCATGTAGCAAATGAATTTTAAGCCTCATCTTGGTAAGAGACTATTGAGGGGAAGAGAGCACTTCTCCTTGCCACTGAAATCAATTTGTCACTAAAGATCCATCTACTTTTCTCTTTGCAGTATATCATGGAGGCCGGAAAGTGTTTGATCATGGAGAGACTTGGTCAATCAACCAACAAGCATTTATTAAGCACTTATGATGTGTCAGGCATTATGCTAAATGCTGGGTGAGAAGGGATGAGGGAACTGAATATCTCTTCTCACAGATATTGTCATATACCTTCAGAGAGTGTAAATTTTGGTGGCAACTGCTGGGAGCCCATTTTCTAGTAGTTTGAAAGAATTTATCCTTATACCTTGTACCAGTAGAAAAAGTTCTGGTTTTAGAGTTGAGAAGACCTGGGTTCAAATTCTGCCCATAAAATGTTAGTTGTGTGATCTTCAGCAAATTATTTAACTAACCTCTTTGGGGCTCAGTTTTTGTTTTATTTGATATATGAGGAGATTGTACTAGATAGCATCTAAAGTCCTTTTCAGTTTAAACCAAGACTTGTTCTTGCCTGAGCATGGGTCCATTCAATTGGTATTCCTCTCCCTTTTTCTCCCCCCATAACCTAGTTCTAAATATTAACTTGCCATCCCATCCCTCTTGTCTCAAGATTTGTGATGCCTAGGATCCAGAGTTCTTTCCCATTCTACCATCACTAGTAAGCAGCCGGGTTAGTATTTGAACACAGGATCCAACTTACATCCAGTGCTCTTGCCTGCTGTGTTTGCCAATCACCTTGAATCATCTTTTTCACCTTAGTCTCTTTTTCCAGTCATGCCTGTGTTCTGATCTAGATTATTTGGGCAGGAAGTACCCATTACTCCTCTGGCTTATATATACCATACTTTGATTTTTCTGTATCTACCTACAAGTCATCCCCAGAGAGAATTCTGGAGAAGCCAGACCAGGCTGTTCTAATGGGAGGCAAGTGTAGGATTCCTGGAGCTCATTGGGCTCAACCAATTTCAAATGCTTTCCTGGATCCCAGAGTAGCTGCAGACAAGCAATGTTTTTACTTTTTCTCTCTTAAAAATGGGTCAGAGGGAAAAATAAACAAGTAGCTCCCCAGACGTTATCCATTTACAGTCAACATCTGGACTCTTGGTAACTGGACTGGGATTTTCCAGGACTAGAGTGGCAAGGCCTGTTGCAAGAACTAATGCCTGCTGCCATTCCTGAGGGTACAGGATGGGAAGAGTAGCAAGAACAACAGAAAAGATGTTCTTAAGTTGACTCCAAATCCATCATCATAAGCCAAAGTCAAGAGTCTGGTTTTTTTGCATAGATAGGAAGTAAGACCACCATGGTAATCTTGTATACTTCTGAGACACATTGATAAGTCTGTTTAGGCAGCAATGGGCAACCTGAGGAAGCTTCAGAGGGTAGATGGCTATGCCCCAAGTAGTTGTAGCCTGAGTGTCTTTGTCTATACCAGTATCAGTTCTTGGTCAGGGACCTCTTCTAGACCATCTAGTACAGACTTTTTTCTACTCCTCTTCTTTGCTTCTCTCTCTAACTTACCAGCTGTGTGTCCCAGACTTGCTATTGCTTTAAGCTCTTCTACACCCAGGATAACTAATGCTGGATTATAGAACAGGGCCAGTGACACCAGAGGTATGGAGGTAGGCATGGGAGAAAGCACAGGAAATGTCAGTTCTGGTAAACCAAGAGGTGGGAGTGATCAGGAGCAAAGATATATTGCCATTTGGGGGGAATCACAGGATAATGAATTCAGAGTGAGAAAGGGCCTTAGAGGACATTTAATGTAGTGCCCTCATTTTGTAGATGAGGAAACTGAGGCCCAGAGAAGTTAAATTGATGCCAGAGGTCACACAATTACTAAATAGCAGATCTGAGATTTGAATCCAGGTTCAGAAATGTTTGCTTTTTAATGTGTGTGAGAGACAAGGGAAAACAGTCTTATTAACATTCAACATTGATACTTGATTTTAAGGAGACCTAACAAAACTAGAATGGAAAAATTTTAAATTGCATTTGGCTGTGTAAAACTAATACTGATTATAGTTGTTGATGAGAACTGCTTGCCATTTGTTATTAGCATGAGGCACAATTATGACTATGTAAATCATTAAATATGTGTCAGATTGGCTTTGTTTAAGGTTTTATTTGATTATAATAGTAATCTCTATGCATGTAGAAAAGATGACCACAAAGTTATTAATCTAATACCACAAGTCAAACATGAAAATCAGTCTCATCATTGCCATATAGTCATACCGCATATACTCAGTCTTTATAATTTATTATGTATGGTAATTATGCTATTACTTATGGTCATCTGCTCACAAGTTAAAAAATGGAGGAAGTGCAGTTTGTAAAAGAGATGATGCTTATTTTGGACATTATAGCTATCTTCAAATATTTGTGGAGCTATGATATGAAATAAGCAGTTGATATGTTCTGTGAGACTTCAGAGGTCAGAAATAAGACCAAAGGTTGGAACCTACAGAGAGACAGATTTTGGTTCAAGGGTAAAACTTTCCAATAATTAGAGCTGTTGAAAAATGTCATGTATTGCTTCATTATATAATAAAGTTCTTGTCATTAAAAGTAATAGGTATTTCCTACCTTTGTGACCTTTGGAAAAGTCACTTAATATCTCTGGGCCTCATTTTAGTCATCTATAAAATGATGGGACTAGACTAGTTGATCTGTTTCTTTCCAGCTTTAAATTTAGGAATGTTAGGTCTAGAACTGGTTGGGAACTCAGAGGCCATTTAATCTGATTACATGTTGGTTTTTTTTTTTTTTTGAGTCAATGTGGCATAGTAGATAAGGATCTAGCATTGAAGTCAGGAACAGCTGAATTTAAGTAGGACCTCTGATACATCCTGGCAGTGTAACTCTGGGCAAGTCACTAAAAGTCTCAGTGCTCTAGGGTAATTCTCTAAAACATTAAGTTAGCAGTTCTCAGACTTTTTGTTCTCAGGACCCTTTTATCCTCTTAAAAATTATTTTGGACCCCTCAAGAGCTATTGTCTATGTGCATTATATTTATTGACATTTCTCTATCAAAAATGAAAACTTAGGATTATTATGAAAAGAGTTTTGACTTCACAAACCCCTTGAAAGAGTTCCTTGGACCCCACTTTGAGATCCAGAGCTCTGATTTGCAGAAAAAGCATCACCCTGCATTGGTAGAAGGAGTTTCCTCACCCAGGAATTCCAAATACCAGTGAAATCACAGGTCCAGAAGCAGGATTTGAAGCCAGGTTTTCTGACTTTAGCAGTAACAGTGTCCTTTCCTCTGTCCCACTTTGCCTCATATAATGCAGCTTTCTACTACATACAGTTCTGCTCTCTATATTATCCTTGAGAAATAGTTATCCAACTTCAACTTGAGCACTTCTAATACCATCGTAAGTTTGGAAATCTCTGATATAATTCTTTGATCATGTGACTTCTGAGTTCTTTTTTCAACTATAAGGTTCTTCAGGTCTGTACTCACTCCTTCTCTTTCCATTTCCTATAACTTAAACCAGTCAATGATATCTGGTGCTCATGCCCTTTCCTTAGCCCTTCTGGTGGCAATCAAAGTTAAAGAAGGTATTGAATGAACTCAGTTTCCTGATATGGATGAGTTAAAAGGTGATATCTAAAAAAAATTCTTAGTGACATATGTCACAGAAAAGACTAAAAGTTAATAATAGTGGTCAAGGACAATTTCTCTTATCTGAGAATTCCAGGTATGAAGTTTGGGGCTAAGTCTAGAAAATTGAAAACACAGTTGAAAGTAAAGGCAAAACAACTTAATGACACTACACAGTTGATTAGGAACTCTGGTTTGCTCTAGTCTTTGAGTCTCACTTTATTTACTTGAGAAGTGTCAATTCTTCACTTTCCCCAATGTTTCTGAACTATCTATATAGTTTATTTAAAAATAAATCTTTCCATCTTTCCCCATGTAGAATTCATATATGCCTATAGATCTCAGGCAACATATGGCAAGTTCTCAGAGAGATAGGAGTTCCAGATCATCTGGTTTGTCTCCTGAGAAACCTATATATGGGGCAAGAAGTAACAGAACCAAGCATGGAACAATTAATTGGTTTAGGATTGGAAAAGGAGTATAGACAAATTCTATATTGTCACCTTATTTATTTAACTTATGTGCAGAATACATCATACAAAATGCCAAAGTGGATGAATCAAAATCTGGAATTAATTTTCTGGGAGAAATATCAACAATCTCAAGTATGCAGCTGATACCACTCTGATAGCAGAAAATGAAGAGGAATTAAGAAGCCTCTTGATGAGCATGAAAGAGGAGAATGTAAAAGCTGGCTGGAAGCTCGACATGAAAAAGCTCCCCCAAAACCCCAAAACTAAGATTTGGGCAACTGGTCCCATCACTTCCTGGCAAATAGAGGGAGAAGAAATGGAAGCAATGTCAGATTTTATATTCTTGGGCTCAAAGATCATTGCAGATGGTAATCGCACCCATGGGATTAAAAGACTCTTGCTCCTTGGAAGGAAAGCTATGGCACTTCTGGAAAGCATATTAAAAAGCAGACATCACCTTGCTGACAAAAGTCCATATAGCCAAAGTTATGTTAGTAATGTATGGCTGTGAGAGTTAAACTATAAGGAAATCTAAGCACCTCAGAATTGATGGTTTTGAATTGTGGCACTGGAGAAGACTTTTGAGAGTCCTTTGAATAGCAGAGATGTCAAATCAGTCAATACTTAAAGAAATTAATTCAGAGTATTCACTGGAAGGTCAAATACTAAAAGTGAAGTATAAATACTTGGCCCATATAATGAGAAGATAGGATTTATTGGAAAAGACCCTGGTGTTGGGAAATATTGAAGGAAAAAGGAAAAAGGGGACAGCAGAGGATGAGATGAATAGTGTCATGGAAACAATGAATATGAACTTGGACAGACTTTGAGAAAAGGTGGAAAATAGAAGGGCCTGGTGTGTTCTGGTCCATGGGGTCACAATGTACATGACTGAATGACTGAACAACATAGACCTCAGGAGAAAGAATAAAGCCATAGAAATCTACTTTTCTTGACACCCAACTATAAAGCATTTGTTTTTGAACTCAACCAATTCATTTCCTTAACAGGTAACTGGGAAATTTAGACTTGTGAATTCTCTTTAACTAATACGTGGAGATAAGACTTTTCTTTGTACTTTCCCTAAGCATGTATAATAGTATAAGGGAGAATGCAGATTTATCATGGGTTCTTAATCAACTTGATGAAATCCCCCATCAACCTGATGAGTAGCCAGACTACTTATGTTTTGAGGTATTTTCAGGACACCTACCCAGGTGTAATGTGAGCATGCCTGTAGGTACCTTGATGAAAGAAGATAAAGAAATTCTGATTGGTTCCTAGTGAATGGGGTTGCCTCCAAAATGATTGGCTAACTGGGAATTAAGAGGATGGATTCTTGGCACAGGAGTTGCTCCTCTACCTGGGGAAATATAAAAGTAAACTAGCAAACTACATCTCTTCTTCTCTTTCTCTCCCTCCCTTCCTTACTCCCTCCCTCCTTTCCTTCCTTCCTTCCTTCCTTCCTTCCTTCCTTCCTTCCTTCCTTC
>NW_020948910.1:9571275-9578492 GCF_900497805.2 Vombatus ursinus | reverse complement strand
TTCCTTCCTTCCTTCCTTCCTTCCTTCCTTCCTTCCTTCCTTCCTTCTTTCCTCCCCATCCTTGTCCAAAAGATAGACCAGTGCATAGCAGAATCTTACTTGGAGATCAAAGTTAGTGAGCTATTCGAATATTGCACATTCAGTGGGAAGGGGATTTCTCATTCAGTGGCCCTTCTGGGGAGTAATCTAAATTACAGGGTGATTCTAGGATCTTGTAGGGGCTTTGCAGACTCCTGTGAGAGGACTAGGGTCCCACTAGAAAGTCAGCCTCCTGATGGCAGCCCCAAGTTTGATGGGCATTTTGAGGACTGTTCTGCCTATAGCCATTTGTTAATTCTTTGCAAGTTGCACAATTTCTGTTGGGTGAAATAAAGGCTGTCCTTCCATTGTGCTACCTTGAATGCCTTAATAGAAGTTGGAAACCTATTATCTGTATCTGGGGATACTGAGACAAAGACCAAGTTTAAGGTATATTTTGATATTTTCCTGTAGTAAACTATAGGTGGGGGCAATAAGCCAAAGAAAAAAATGACCTTGGACTCAGTCCCAAGGACTGGGGGGCCCTGGGACATCATTTACAATAGTTATTTGAGTATCTGTGTGCATTCCTCTGCAAAGCCTTTCTCTGATGAATCTTCATGGTGTAGTTGTGACCCTATGTAAGCTCCATCAGGTTCTACCATGCTGGAAAGGCTCAAGGTAAGATTCTAGCATCAAATTGAATCTGTTTTTTTTTAAGACAATTTAGTTAAGCACAGAAAAGCATATCACAATAGACCTGATGATGGTTCTGGTGATGATTATAGGTTTCCTTCCCTCCTTGGATACTGCTACTGCCCTGGTACAGGACTACATCCCTTATGCCTAGACAATCATAATAGCCTACTGGTTGATATTCCTGCCTTAAGTCTCTCCTTTACTCTAGTCAGTTTCCTACTCAGCAGTCAAAGTGATCTTCTTAAAGAGTAAGTCTGACCATGCCACCCTCCTTCGTTCCACTTAATAAACCCGTATGCTTACCTATCACCTCCAGATCAAATATAAAATCCTCCATTTGGCTTTTAAAGCTCTTCACAACTTGACCCTCCCCCCTTCCCTCACCTTTCCTGTCTTCATACACTTCACTGCCCTTCATACACTCCAAGATCACATGGTAATGGCCTTACTGTTGTTTCTAAAACACAGTGCTCCATCTCCCAATTCCAGGAATTTTCACTTGCTGTCCCACGTATCTGAAATTCTCTTCCTCCTTATCTGGTTTCTCTGGTTTCCTTCAAGTCTCAGGTCAAATACTGCTTTCTGCAAGAAACCTTTCCTTTTCTTCCCTGATGCTAATGCCTTCCCTCTGAGATTACCTCCAATTTACCTTGTATATATCTTGTATTTACATAGTTGTTCGCATGTTGTCTCCCTTATTGGGTCTTGAGCTCCTTGAAATAAGGATTTCTGCCTTTATATCCCTAGCAATTGGAACAGTACCTAGCATACAGCAAATACTTAACAAATGCCTGTTGATTTGAATTGACTTGACTTTTTTGTCTATGGAAATTTATGAAATAGAAAATAAAATTAAGAATGATCTTCAGTTTGTGTTGTGTGGCTTCCTCACTCTTCAGTGGTGGTGGCAGAATGGTAGAAAATATGAAAAAGAATGGTAAGAATTACAGTTTTAAAATTATTTGTGACTATTAGTACTCTAAATGTGAGAACCTGGTTTAGTGATGAGTGGACACATTGCTAGAGCAGCTGCATAATCTCAACCTTGACCTTGCTATAAATAGAACCTGAAGAAAGAAACTACAATTAAAGTGAAGGATTATTCTCAGGTACATATTGGAGAGGCAAAAAACAAAAGAGGTAGTGGGGTGGGTTTTATTATATTATTATTTTAAGTCTACTCTTCCAGATCTACAAAATCTTTATGAGAGTCATTTATATATGGATAATGAGCATTCTTGATGTGAGTATTAGGGGACAAAGTAGCTTTGTCAAGAGATATTCAATACATCTGGACCACTTCACAATGAACTGAAAGATGTTGAGCATATATGATTTCATTGTGCTTATTGCTAATTGATCATAAAAAGTATTAAGTAGATTAAGTAGAGAAAATGATTGAGTAGAGCAAAATGCAAGCTTTTTCAACAAGATATCTTTCATTCAATGATTTTTTGGTCTTTAACATCAGGGCAGGTGTAAAACAGAGATAGATGCTTTTCAGGTATCTTGATCATTGCAGTACAAGGGATTCCCTATTTATGATAAAAGATCTTCCAAATGCTCCTGTTTGTGAATGGCAATGTGCTGAATGTATCAAGCCCTAGAACACTGCAGAGACTCTTGCAGAAGATCTGTAATCACTCAAAAGGGTTTGACTTGACCATCCACACAGGAAATACCAATTAAATGATGAATGTCTACTACTATGGTTACAACATACATTTGGATGGACAACCTATAGACCTTGACCATCAGTATGTATATCTGGGTCACACAGTATAATTTAATATCAAGTTTGGCCTAGAGTGGAATGTGAAGAGGTAAATGAGATGGATTGTCTTCGAGAAATTTCAGAGTTCCTTTAATGACCCCAAATTTCCTATGAAAGAAAAGGCCCATTTAAAAAAAATCAACATTTGGCTACCATAGGTATATGGAAATGACACATGGAACGCACCAATATCCATTAAATTAAAAATGAATATCACAAAGTAAGCTAAATATCACAAAGAAACTAACATAGTGGATTTGAAATGGCTGCAACATCTATCTAGTAAGGAACTCTGAAAGACTGGAAGAAAGATAGTAATCAAAGAATTATAAAGTAGGAAAAGAAGATAGATAAAGATTAAGTGTGACAGCCACAGAATTCCACTGGTATTTTCATGATGTCAAGAAGAAGCAAGAAAAGTCCCCAATAGGATGAATTTAGTTGTGGTGAACTTATGGAGGACATGGACAAACATCACATAGGATGGAAAGGCATGGATATATTGTCTCTGCATTACTAGTGGGAACTTACTAACTAGTGAGCTAACCGAATCATTAGAGCATTTGAATGCACCTTCAATTCCTCCCAGGTTTAAAGCTCCAAGAAAGCAGGGAACATATCTCATGGATTTTTGTGTTGCTTCTATTTCACAACACCCTCACCTTGTATGGTGCTCTGCATATGTGTTCAATAAATGTTTGCTGAATTGTATTGATTTGAAAGTAGGAAATAAAGGTGAAACCAAAACAGAAACTGGTTCCAATGTTAAGCCTTCATTGAACACAGTGTATGTGCCAGTTTTCTCCTCATTCAAATATTTATTTGCAGCCTTGTAGACATAGTCCTCATCTCAACTTCTTCTGGGCACAGGCAGATTGAGTTTTGATTTAATCTGCCTGACTGGCCAAAAAGTTCACAGGACTGTGCATGCAAATGAATACAAATTGCAGTAAAAAAAGAAAGCTATTTGACACAGATCAAATGAGCAAGTACAGTACAGGAAACACATTTTTGTGCCTAGTCATATTTGTTCCATCCAAAGGGGGGAAAATCACATTTTACCAAAATAGCAAAACAATTGCTTTAAAAGGTTTGAGATTGATAAATATTCTCTTTTAAACATTTTGTATGGCAAGATCATATCAGAAATAAAGGTAGTTATTAAAACCTCAGTTGTGCTTTCAAGTCAGTAGTAGAGAAAAAACATGACTTGCATGCACGGTTATCAAAGCTCGTTACAACTGTTTATGGCAAATATTTTGCATCATTTATTCTGTTGCTGAGAGGCTGGTTGCATTAAAGAATTTCTAAAAATGCTTGTGGTTAAAAACCAGTCCATTTTATTTAACAAGCTGTATTTTCTTTTATTCCTGAATACAATGACATTTCCAGACTCCTGTACTCCTTTTTCACAACAAAACCTTCTAGTTCATTTCTACAGATCTGATGCCAAAAAAGGCATTGATTTTGGGAACTGTGAAGTGTGACACATTACTGAAGACCAGGCTAGTGAGTGGAGATGTTGGTAAAGATTATGTGACTTGGTTGTAGAGAAAATCAAGTAAACTCAGTTAAAGTTGGGGCAGGGGCATGGTGTAAAGGTAAAGTCTGAAAGAAAAATTGAGTTGGAAATCAGTCCCAGGTAGACACAAAATCTCAAAGGGCATCCTGACTGGACAAACATCTTCTACCACCAACCAGCCCCTTAGCTGAAATAAACAGTCAAGTGTTCCCTTGCCACAGCTTGGGTAAATACTAACTAAATTTCTGACTTCTAAGTCAGTATGAGTAGCAATCCCTATTTTTTAGCAAAATATTTTTCCACTCTGGTCATCCAAGAAACTCCAAATCCAATGCATTTCAATGGAGTTTATGGTCTCTCTGTTTTTCTCCCTATTTATAGCTTTCAGATGTTGGCAGGTAGGGAACTATATTTTGTTCAGAATAAACTTATAAACGGCAGTAATTCAGTTTCATCATATGCCACACAGTATTAAGCAAGTATTAAAACAATCCTTCTTCCTTACAAATGTAAACATTTACAAAGGAAAGAAAACAAAATAAATCTGTATCAGACATTATTTCAAAGGTCATAGTTATTTATATTCTGAAGAGTTTTGTCGGGTAAGGACTTTGAGACTGGGCCAAAGGGAAAGTCAATCCCCTGTGCTGTTAGTCTTACTGGGGTAGTGCCCTGAAGTGCTAAAGAATGTGTGTACAGCTTTCAGTACTCGATCATTCAACAAGTATTTATGAAGCATCTCCTATCTCCTGATACTGTGATAGCCATGGAAGGAATACACAAGAAACATTAGACATTATCTGCACAGATGAGTCACTAGGAGAAACAAGACCCATGAAATAGTGAACAAAGTAGTCTATAATAAAATGCTAATTGAATGGTATAGGAAATAATCTTCTGGACCTTTTAGTTTCTTCATTTGTTAAAAAAAAAGTTTGGATAAGATAACCTCAAAGGCTTCTTCTAGCTCTGACAGTCAATTATACTATGAATATAGTATATGCATATATTGTATACAAAATATATTGCTGAAGCAATTCTGGGGAGTGAGTCTGATGTGGGTTGGAGTTGAAGTGGGCTTCCTTTGCAGGAGAGATAGGCCTTAAAGAGAGGAGAAGGGATTATAGTTAGGGACATAATGTGAACAGGGTCATAGTGGCAGGAATGAGCAGAAGATATAAAGTAAACACTATGGAAATTTTCTTTCTTTAAAAAGGTTTTTTTTGATGTCTTATGATTTTACATCTCAGTCATTTCTGAATATAGTATCCTCCCTTCCGTCTATTCATTCCCCACTCCCTACCTCCAGTAATCTTTCCATTAGATTGTCAATGTCCTGAGGACAGGGACTGTCTTTTCATATCCATAGTATTTAGCACAGTGCTGGCACATAGTAGGTGCTTAATGAATGCTTATTGACTGACTGGTCCTTCTGTTATAGAAAAGAAAAAGTGACACAAACTCTATTATCTCAGTGTCCATGTCTGAATGAGTGTGCAATATTCGGAATCTATCATTCCCTACTTCTCCAAAGAAAGGAGACTGCTTGGTTTACTCTGCATCAGTTTGTCCAAGTCTTCCATTCTTTCTTGGAATTTTTCATGTTTGTTGGATCTTATAGTGCAATAATATTTCATTACATCCATCGATTACAATTTGTTTTAGCCATTCTCCTACTAATGGGATTCCTCTCCTCACTGAAGTTTTCAAATTTTCTTTGTTTCCAGTTTTTTTTTGTTACCACAAAAAAGTGCTGCAATGAATATTTTTCATAGGTGCATTCTTTTAATGAAAAGATTTTCTACTGTACTTGCAAAATACAGAGGAAGATTAACAAATTATTGAGAAAATTTCACTCACAAAATTGGCTAGTGTAGATAATTCTGTCCCAAATCCCTTCTTCTTCTATTTTTTTTTTAACAAGCCACTTGGTAATTATGTGGATAATTTCAATGGCTCTCCATTTCACTTTACCTGCACATACAAATTCTAGCATGGACAACACCTGAAAAATGTTGTTGTTCAGTTTAGGACAAAAACTCACCTAATATTCCTTTCCAGACTTTAAAAGAAGTTCTATCTAAATATTCTAGAAAGTTCAATTCAGTTAAGCTATTCAGAATGTTTTTTCCCATGCTCCCAGTTGGATTCTGCTTGAGCTACAAGCAAAAATGATCCAATGTAATAAGCCCTACTCTAGTGACTTGTGTCCAGTAGAGACTAAAAGAACCTGGATAAACATCATGTCAAGGTATCAGTTTTTCGATTTCTTTCCAAACAAATTAAATTCTAAACATTTTGACATTTGCCCATTGCAAATTTTAATTTATCCGGTGCTAGAATTTGTTTTTTCAACCCTGATGCAAATGATCTGTTGTTGTTGCTTTTGCTGCTGCCCAGGGCAGAAACATCATTTGGTATGTACCCCACTGTGGAGGGTGAGCTAAGGACTCCAGGCCTGGCTGAACTGTTTGGTTAACCTTCCTAGCTTTTGAGGATTTAAATCAGATTTTTAATGCTACTTGAATTCTGTTTTGTGGTTCCATCTTGATGTTTTGTGCTGAAACTCCAAGAAAAATGTTCTTTCCTGGCAGCCAATATACTAAAACCACCAGTACCAGAAGTAAAATAATCTGTCATTGAAGTGTATGGAAGGTGACATGACTGACTGTATACTACATCTTCAAAATTCACAAAATCCTTAATATGTCTTTGGTAGACTGAAGTGACATTGGAGTCATTGTATCATATCTTCCACAGAATAAAGTTCTTACAATTTTTTTGGGGGCGAAACTTCAAGCAAAAAAAAAGTGATTTTACAAGCATAGGAGGGAACCTTTATATATTAATAAGTTACATTAATATATAATGCTAAGACAACAATATCAACATATATGTGTTATATATAATTTGTAGTTATATACAATGTGACATAATTATATATAATACCTTAATATTCATAGATTTAGAGCTGTCTAGTCTACTGTATCATCCCCTCCTTTGCAGATAGAGAAATGAGGCCAAGAATATCTGTGTATACATATATGTGTGTACATTTACCATATAGTTATTTACATAACATATATTATATGTGGACATATAATATATGTCTAAATTACATATAGATTATCTATCTGCCTGTCTATCTATCTATCTTTCTATCTATCTATCTATCTATCTATCTATCTATCTATCTATCTATCT
>NW_020948910.1:9564067-9571265 GCF_900497805.2 Vombatus ursinus | reverse complement strand
TCTATCTATCTATCTATCTATCTATCTATCTATCTATCTATCTATCTATCTATCTACCTACCTATCTACATATCTATCTTTTCTGGCCTTACTCTTCCAAATTGAGACTGGCTATATGTTTCCTTCAAGGTTCTAGGGGTACCTCTAAAAGATTAGGATGTAGTCAGGCAGGAAGGAGTCAGATCAAGAAAAACAGCTCATTCTGATGTGCTAGCATCTTTGAATGCTTCTAGTTCTGGCTGTGTGGTAAATAAAAATACTCCTATTCATCATGTAGCTGGCAGACCAGTAATGTCTATACATGCTCCAAATCTGTTTGAAGCACTTCTATTACATAACACAAGACTCTTCAGAAGTAGGCTCTGCAGTATTTTCTATGTTGGAGATTGGATCAGCTAAATATGCTGATCATTGGCCACCATTACATATGTACATATGTGTAACTTATATACATATATAAATATATACAGAAATATCAACATACATGCAAATACACATATATGTACAAAACATATACATAATACCATGCACTCATCTACACACAACACAGTAATACACTTGCAATACACACATACATGTATACACATATACATGCCTACACATGCATATGTAAATATATTTGTACAGACGCACATACATGTAAAGATAGGGTTTGGATCTTTGCTTTATTTATGTAGGGAGTTCTCAGTGAGGAACTCCTTCTATAAATGTAGTTTGATACCTTATGCAATTATGCTCTTAGAAATTTGCTTATAGCACTGAGAGGTTAGATGAGTTACCCAGGCTCACAATGCATTCTGGTGAAAGGAGCCACTCTTCCAGCCTTTGAGGCCAGTCCTCTAACCACCATACCACACTGTCTCTCATTCACAGAGACATGTGTATAATATATACACACTGTAATATAAACATTATATGTAATATATCATACATGTATGCTATGTTATATATGTATACATGTATGCAGTACTAATATATAGTTATATATAAACATGAACCCATTACACATATAAATATATCTACATAGTACACAAATATGATAGACATATATATTTGTATAAACATGTTGTATTTGTATAAACTTGTATATGGAGGTAGTCTCTAAAGACATGTACATGTTACAGCAATCCTTGCCCCTCACCACAGACCTTCACCTTCCCCTGCCCTCATCTATACATACATATAATAATCCAAAAGTTAATGTCTGCACTAGGAATCTATCTTACACTTTTATTTGGACTGATACTGTATGCTAGCTTAGGTAAGACATATGACTTGATTATGGCTATCATGCTGCCGTTCTAAGTCTCTTCTGAGAAATGTGGGTTCCAGTTCTACCACTGATTTACTGTAGACCAGTCTGTACGATGGGATTTTAATACCAGGCCTATTTACCTCTTGAGGTATTAGAGCAAATGATGTAATTGAAGCATTAAAAAGCTATAAATCTACTGAAAAAAAGATTTACCATGACAAGGATGAAACATATATCTATGTACATATATACAAACATATGTACATATATGTATATACATACATGCACACACATATATGTGCATACACACAGTTTATGCATGAGTGACTTAAGAAAGCAAAAAAAAAATATTGTCCCACAAAAAATAATGAAGCCTGATAACAAAAAGTAAACAAGATTCTTTTCAACTAGTTAATCTTCCTAGTTCCAGATCATGACTTGTGTTTGTCTTTATCTGGGTCATACAATTTCTATGCTAAATTTCAGCTTAGAAATGCATTTCTTAAAAAAAAAAGAAATATATTTCTTTGCATTAATTGACAAATCAAACGAAAGTCTACACCTGTGAAGGTACAACAGGGACTGGCACATGTGCAGAACATCTCCCTATGTGGAGAAGGCTTGGAAGTCTGCTTCAGGGAGACTTACGATGATAATGGAAGTAGTTTGGACAGAACCCAAAGCCTGTGAAAACATTCTGTAACTGATTCTGGTCAACCTACTATACAGTAAATAGGAGACTCTTTGATTTGCTGCAGAGGCATTTTTTTTTTTTTAAAGCACAAGCTATTGGAGTCTCAACCATTCTTTTTTGGCTTCTCTGTTTATAATTGGACTCTTTTGCTGATAGCATCATGCTGTAAGGGGAGAGGCCTTGGACCTTTTCTACTGAGGCTAAATTGTGGTCCTGTGAAATGGGACTTGGTTCTTGGCCTATCCTATTTATCGCTTTTTCTTCTAGGTAAAGGGATTACAGATTTAGAACTAATGAGTTTGAAAGTAAAGAAATGGAGTTTCTAGGCAGCCCAGAATCCAGGTTTTTCAAGCACTTTAGCATTGCCACCCAGAGATATAAGTAGTAATTTTGCGGAGTGACCTTGGGGATCCATCCCAGTTGTAGTTGAGCTGAGAACTCATCTGGCAGTCATGCCTCATCTGGATGTGAACCTGGTGGGATCAATGCTATAAAACAACTGAGCTAAGTTTAGGCCAACTCTCTCCACAGATCAAGATGGAATAGGGGAAAGTATGTGCCTGAGGTGTTGGGTAAAAATGTTTGTATTTTTGTCATTATTTTATCTTCAAAGAAAATATTACAATGTAAAAAATAATTGATGTTAATGGAAAAATGGAGCTTGGGTGCTACTCAGTGGTAACTATTGTGGTGGGGGGACATACTTAGTTGGGATTCAAGCTGAAGACATTGGAGAAGAGACATTTCAGGGTAGGGCTTGAACTCTGAGAGGAAGATGTAGCAGGCCTCCCTCTGGGAAAGAAAGGCCTGAACATATTCATTATAGTGCTTTATTAACACATGACAAGAACTGATATATATTGCAAGAGACTGGTTCTCGCATCCATCTAGAAAGTGGCTATAGATCAATACAGCCAGCAGTCCATTTATAGGATAGAATGATTGAAGTATATGATGTTTGCTAGTCTGGATCTCTCATCATATAACTATATAGCTAGGCCTCTTGACAGATTTGATTAAAAGTTATTAGTAGTATTTCATGAGGTTCAGAGAAATTCAATTTAATCAGCATTTACTTTGTGCCAGGCGCTATTCTAAGTGTTGAGAATACAAAGACCCTGACTTCAAGGAGCTTATCTCCTATTGTAAAACATGTAAACACGTATATAGAAAACTAAACGCCAACTATATACAAAGTAATTCTCAGTGTCAGGGCATAAGTTTACTAGGCTGAACAGTTTGCTAACCATAGTTTGGGGGGTTTCAGAAGCTTCAATGGTAGCATAGAATAGAGTTGAAAAGGAATATAGAAAGGATGGGACTGCTATGGATGAGTATGAGTACAAATCCAGAGGTGTGCAGGGAAGAAAAATTTGACTGAGGTAGTCTATACGTAAGAATCATGGGAATTTTAAGTGGAGTCACAGGGTAGTAGAGCATGATGCCTTTCATAGGTGAAATGGTAATATCAATTTGATTATCAAGCCCTGAACAAGTGGTAGAAAACATGGTGGGAGCAGGGATGAGAAATATACATATGGTGGTAGGCAGATGGTTCCTGTTTCTTCCTGCTGGTCAATGTAGAAGTTGGTAGAGTCTTGGGGCCTGGTCTTTATAGAGAGGCCAGCTGTATTTGAATTACCTAACCTCCAGTCATCAGGTCAGCTCTGCCCAGGACTCAAAACAATGTTCAATAGATTATTTCATTCAAGGTGGTGGAACTGAGGAGGGTCTTGGGTTTCTCCTATAAGCAAAATGATAGGGAAGCATCCCATTTATCAGGGAAGACAACCTGAAAGGGAATGGAACCTCTGAATAATGTAATTTTGATAACACAAATAAAAAATAATTCATATGAAGAAGAAAAAGGGCAGTTGTCTGAAGAGATTCATGGGGATATATAGGGAATTCACCAATAAGCTTAGATTTTAAGACATATAGAAAGTGGAAGCAAGAGCAGGTAATTCCAGAAGAACAGAAATGTAGCATGCTGCCGTGAGAATAATTATCAGGAATGTTAAAGTTTAATATGAGTTATGGCTCTTGAGAAAAGCTGTGGATAACTACACAGACACATGTAAATATATGATATCTATGTGTTTCTATCTATTTTCTTTGTTTTTGTCTTTGATGTAGAAGATGATAGGCTCTAAGAAGCAATGACTGCTTCTATGAATAGATTGGAGAAATGGGATTATTGTCCCAATTTATGAAGAAAAATGGAGTCTACAAACAGTTAACCAGTTGAAGCTTGGCTTTAATTCCTCACAGGGTCTAAAGCACATTTTAAAAGGAAAGCTTAGTTAACATCTAAGAAAGAAGCACTGATCACAAAGAGCCACCATGACTTTGTCAAGGATAGTTCCTGCTAGACAAGCCTCATTTCCTTTTGAGACAGGTCTATCATTGAAGCTGGTGGCATTGTAGATAGAACATTAGGCCTAAGGTCAGGAAGATCTGAGTTCAAATTGACCCTCAGATACTTACTGGGCAAGTAACTTCACATCTACCTCAGTTTCCTCAACTGCAAATAGGGTTAATAGTAATATCTACTTTGTATAGTTGTAATGAGCAAATGAAATAAAATTGTAAAAAAAACCCAAACAACATAGCATAGTACCTGGTACATAGGTGCTATATAAATGCTCACTTCCTCCCCTTCCCTACTAGATGGGTGAATCAATATAATGCTATAGGTATAGTTTACCCCAGTTTTAGTAAAGTATAGTTTGAAAAAATGGACAAAATTGCTCATGATATTCTTATGAAAAAGGTGAAGAGAAATGTTTTAAAGAATAGGATGAGGTAAATATAGAACTAGTTGAAAGGTTGTATCCAAATGTAGTCATAATGATTTGATATCAACTTGAAAGAAGGTGTATAATTCAATACCCTCTAGGTTGACCCTGTGCTACTCAATATTTTTATCAGTGACTTAGATAAATGGATAGACGGTGTGTTTATCAAACTAGAGTTCCTTCTGTCTCAAAATTATGGTCCTAGAATTCCTTAAGGTTTTATAGAAAGCAATTTACACAGAGTTGGGAGGGGTTACTAACATACTGAATGATAAATTCAAGATTCAAAAAGATCTTGACAGACTAGAATACTGGACTAATTATAACAAGATGAAATTTAATAGGGACAAATGAAAGCTTATAAATATTTATTAAACAAGTACTATGTGCCACGTTGGCTAGATGGCATAGCCAATAGAGCTCCAGGCCTGGAATTGGGAAGACTCATTCTCCTGAGTTCAAATCTGGCCTCAGACACTTACTAGCTGTGTGATCCTGGGCAAGTCACTTCACCCTGTTTGCCTCAGTTTCTTCATTTATAAAATGAGCTAGAGAAGGAAATGGTAAACCATTTCAATATCTTTGTCAAGAAAATCATCCCAAATGGGGTCATGAAGAGTCTCAAACAACTGAAATGACTGAACAACAACAACATGTACCAGGAGCTGTGCTAGGCTTGGGGGATACAAAGAAAGGCAAGAAACAGTTTAAGAGAATTTAGAAATCATTGTGTCCTCCTCACTCTACAGATGAAAAAATTGAGGCCCACAAAGTATAGGTGATTTGTCCAGGGTCATAGTATAGTAAGTGTCAGAGGAAAAATTTGAATCTATGTCTTGATAATGGGAAATTTTCCTTATTCATTTGCAGCATTTCTTATTTGGAAAACTATTTATCCTTTACCACTTGTCTGTGGGGGTAGATGCTATACTATCTACTTGGGTACTTTTGTTACTATATGTTAGTTGCCTAAATGCTTTCTACCCACAGGTACTCAATATGGAGATGTTTCTTTGTTGACTTCTGGAGCAAGGCAAAATTCTGTTGATCAGCACAGGGGTGTCTGCCCATGAATGGTCACTGCACATATAGTCTGGGTTAGATGGAGAAACTCAGTCTCAAAAACAAAACAAAAATTTAAGAGTACGTGATCTAATTTTCTTCTAATTCTTTTGTGGTATGATTTTCAGTTTTCAGATCATGCATCCATTTTGAGCTTATTGCAGTATGTGGTATAAGTTGGTGGTCTCAAACTGATTTCTGCCAGACTGCTTTCTGGTTTTCTTAACAATTATTATCAAATAGGGAATTCTGTGTTAGGCAATTTATCCTTTGGGTTTATTGAACTGGAGATGATTCAGTACAATTATCTGAGATTCTTTTTTTAAAATTTAGCTTATTTCATTTTAGTTTTAATCGGTACCGAACAGTTTAACTGCTTACTACTATAGTTTGAAGTTGAGTAGGGTTATTTCCCTTTCATTTCTACTGTTTTTTTTTTTATCCCCATGGTATCCTAGACATTTTGTTTCTGGAAATGAATTGTTATTTTTGTCTCACTTAACCTCTCAGGACTCTAGGCAACTCTCTGTGACTACGTGTGGCATAGAAAGTGCTAAATTGCATCAGCTGAGGAAGTTTTCCCACAGTGTAATTCCTCATACCAATGAAAGTTCAGCTTTAGCTCCTATCCCTGTCACTTCCATGAAGTATTGTTTTAGTCCCTTCATTGGTACAGCACTAAATCTGTAGATTAATATCAGTAATATTGTCATTTTTATTATATTGGTTGGCACAGCATGAGCACTGAACATCCTTCATATTATTTAAGTTGTTTTCCTTATTTTGTTAAGGAACATTTTCTAATTGGGTTTAAACAAGTATTGAGTGTAGTTTAGTAGATTGACTCCAAGATATTTCATGCATTTTATAGTTTTTTTAAATGGGATTTCCCTTTCTATTATTTCCTTCTAGATTTTGTTATGGCTATGTAGAAATGCTATGGATTTTTGTGTTTTCTTTTACGACCTGTTACTTTTTTGAAACTACTAAATATCTCAATTTAAAAAATTTCTCTCCTATGATTTTCTATGTACACTGTTTTGCCATCAACAAATAAGGATTGTTTCTACCCCCCCATTTTGCTTATTTTTATACTTTAAAATTTTTTATCTTGTCTTATTGCTATTGCTAACATTTCTAGAAATATCTCAAATAACAGTGGGAAAAGGGAGTATATTGACTTTATTCCTGCATTTATTGGGAAAGATTTTATTTTTTTAAATTAGACTTGCTAAATTTCACTGCTATGTGTCATAAAGTTTGCAGTACAGGTTTCTTTCTTTTTTCTTTCTTTCTTCTTCCTTCCTTTCTTTTTCTTTTTTCTTTCTTTTCTTTCTTTTTTCTTCCTTCCTTCCTTCCTTCCTTCCTTCCTTCCTTCCTTCCTTCCTT
>NW_020948910.1:9521188-9564057 GCF_900497805.2 Vombatus ursinus | reverse complement strand
CTTCCTTCCTTCCTTCCTTCCTTCCTTCCTTCCTTCCTTCCTTCCTTTCTTTCTTTCTTTCTTTCTTTCTTTCTTTCTTTCTTTCTTTCTTTCTTTCTTTCTTTCTTTCTTTTCTTCCTAGAGGTGATCTGTGGATTCTTTCAGTTGGCATTTTGTTTTTCTATGCTCAAAGTTCTGAGTAGTTTCACTCTATTATTTCTTAAATTATGGTATTCAAGTTGTTTGACTTACATTTGGGAGAACTATAATCCTTATATTATCTCTATGTATCCTTTCTTTGAGATGAATATGTGTTGCTTGTATAGAGATTGTTTTCTTTTAACACTATTGCTTTTTGCTTCTCTTTTTCCAGATTTTCCTTCATTTCTGTGTATTTACATTCCCAATCATGAATTCTCTCTTTTGTCTCTTTGGTGAGGTTTGACACTGTGGAGTCAAGCTTTTATATGTTGCCAATTACTTCTTCTTTGTAGGCCAAAATTCTGCATTCACAATTCTGATTTCTCTCTTAAAATGTTCAGGAACACTCGACTATAGTTCATGTTCTCTTAGGAAGCCACATGGTCATCTGCCACACCAGGTGTTGATTAATTTTATTTTTTCTTGTAATATTTATTCATAGATGTCTGGATTTGATTAGATGATCTGGAGGCCATATTCACTTCTGTTATAAATATTTTCCTTGTTGGTTTGTCTGCTTGTGATAAAAATCCTTAACTGAGTTTTCTTTCTCCTGAGATCTTTGATAATTTTAGTATTTTTTCTTCTTTTATTCCTCTATCACTCATTTTCTGACTCCTTTCCCTTTGGTGGTGGTTTTTTAGGAATCTAGACCTCAAAGCTATCTCATTTTCCTTCCACACTAGGCAATTCACATTTCGCTAGCCCTGGGCTCTGCCCAAAGTAACATCTGGACAGTCAGAACTTGTCACAGATGGATAATAGTCCCATTTTCTTTAGGCCTGTTGGAGCCAAACACATGCTGGTATCCTTCCTCAGTTTCTTCTATTCTTCATTTCTCTAGTACTGTTGCAGCACAGAGTGCTGCCATACTGCTGTTCTAGCCAGAGCAAGCTTCTAGCATTTGATTTTTCCATGGCAATTGGGGTTGGGGAGTAGAGTTGAGTTCTGTTCCAAGCCTGTGAGTTGGTTTGTGCAGTCCTTCTGGAGTGTAGTGGTTGATGGGGGAGGAGTTGCTGAGTGAGCATCTTAGGGATTAAGGATTAGTCTTCTCTGTTGTTAGTTTAATCAGGTAGATTTCTTGGTGCTGTAGACCATGTGGACAGCTGGAATTATTTTATCTCTTGAACATAATTCCTATTTTGGAGAGATTTGAGAGGTCATGAGGATTAGGGAAAATGTCTAGTATGCCATCTTGTTGATCATGTCAACGTATCTTTTAAAATAGTACTGGAACAGATAAAACCATGATATAAACTTAGAACAAACATGCAATTTTATTTTGAGAATCTGTTATAAGAAGAAAACACTCCACTCTCACCAACCTGACCCCAATTTTATTTAAACTGGGAGTCCCAGTCACATATTAAAAGTTTAATTGTGTCTTTGCTTTATGTATTATAGTGTAGCATACTCTCTCCTTTTCTGCTCTTTTTATGTTCTCATCCCATGTGTGGGAGTTAAAGTATATTGCTTGGCACATAATAGGCACTTAATAAATTGTTTATTAATTGTGAATATAGGTTGCTATGGCCATTGCTTATTTAAATGTTAACAGAGTACTCTAAGTGTATATGTGTATGTATATGTATGTGTATATTTATATATATTTGCTACACTTATGATTTTATTGATGTAGGAGCTTTTAATATAAAACTCTACCAATGTTGATTGGCATTTTCTCTACAACTTACAGTCTTAGTACTATGTCAGGGCATTGAGAAGCAAGTGACTAGTCCAGGGTTACACAAACAGTAGGTGTCAGAGAAGGGACTCAATCTAGCTCTTCTTGATTCCAAGGCCAGCTCTTTATCCATCACACTGCCTCTTGAACTCTTTCCAAAACACATGTAAAACAGTACTAGGCTTGATTTTTGTGTATGTGTGTAGCCAGTAGAGGGCATGGTTGATGAGAGGCTGAGTTGGTTCCCCTGAGGCTATATTTTTACAGGTAATAAAATGGCTAATGATGAATGTTTCAAAATGTTAGTCACCAAATAGGCAATATGGTCAAATAGTCATTAAGCTAAACTGGGATTTACCTGGCTCTGTCCTGGGCTTTCCTCTGCCCCAATGTGTAAAATGTGTCAATCAATTAATCAGTCAATATTCATTAACTTCCTGCTACCTGCCAGGCACTCCACTGAGAAAACTGTGTCCACAGTGGGAGATCTGAGAGGCCAAACTTCTTTTTTCTTGTTGCGATGTCACTTTAGCTCATTATTCCTTGTTATCTCTGTACAAACTTGAGCGTAAGCTGGTGAAAACTTGTTTGACTGGTACAACTTCTCCTCATATATTCCCCCTATCCCTGCATATGCAAGTATCTAACACTAATAAACCTGGAGAATGAGTATTACCCCCTTATCTCTAGTCTTTTGCTTGTGTGGCACAATTAGAGTTACTTAATTCTGGGACCCTGTCCTTCATTGCTCATTCATTATTAGACAATTCAGAAAATATCCTCATTTCACTGGTCTAGATTTCCCCCTAAACATCTCCTATAGATGACAGGTCAATCTCCTTTTATTTCCATGTTGGCTCTTTGTCTAAATTTCTATATAAATGTGATCCCTGAGAGACTTTGGGCCTTTGATCAGGATGCACATTATGCAGCATCTAAAGTCATCCTATTGTGTGCTGCCTAAGAACAAAGAGCAATGTAGGCTGCACATCTCTGTTCTTCTCCTCATGTGAGTAGCAATCAAGTTTTGTTAATTGATCCCTGTGTATTATTGATGCTCTTCATATGAGTTACTCCTTCCCCTTTTGCACTGCACCTTGGTAAAGGGAGAATGCAGGAGGATATCTTTCTAGAGCTAGGCATAAAGGATTCCTCAGTACAGAAGGGAGAATGAATTAAATTAATTTTTTTAAATTGAAAGTTGTTTGTAATTTCAGTTTTTATCTATCTTGGTAGTTTCCGTATTTCTAGGTTTTGTTTTCATACTTGTTGGTGTGTTCTTGTATGTGATAATCTAAAATAGCAAAGAAAAGAAATGTGTGTCTATTCTTCTCTATCTTGAAGTCTCAAAAGAATTCAAGGCGTTGTCAATTGCACTTCCAAAGTACAGTATGCCCTGATTAATTTACAATAGAATGAATCAGACAACTATAGACTCTGAATTCTGTGGATTCTGATTATCCAGCCAGGGCTTTTCATTAATAAGCAACATGCCCTCAAGTTGTCTGGGAAGCAGCAAGTTCTTCCAAATTGTGTGCCAGTGTGGATAAGGTATAGAACCACTATTGACCTTAGAGGACACCTACACCAGCCACTTCATCTTATAGATGAAATGCAAACTGAGGCTCAAGGAGATAAGGTGACCACAGTCCCATAGCCAGTAAGAGGTAGAGTCAATGTTTGAAATCTGACTTCAAAACCTGTGATCTTTCCACTGCACTATCCTTGTCTTCTACAAATTTGGATTAAAGAAACAAAGTTTTACAGTATAGTGTTTATTAATTTGGTTCAGCTCTCCTTGCATCATGCATTTCATCCTGACAAGATCTAAAATATCTTTTTATTAATTAACAAGCATTTTTCTGAGCATCAAAATACTATGTCACAGTAGAGAACAGGTCAACTTTGGAAGCAAGAAGACCTTGTGATGAAATCCTGCCTCTGACATATATTAGCTCTGTGATTCTAGGCAATTACTTAACTTTTCAGTACCCAGGCATCTCTCTAAGACTTTATGTTACAGACACATGCCTATTTGCCCTAGTGGAAAGAATTTCCAGACTAGGAGTTCCCTACAACAACCAAATCACAGGTCTCAATCAAAAAAATGTATGTAAGTATGACATAATGGGTAGTTATAGTGGTGAAACCAGGAAGACTTGGAGAGGCCAGTCAAGAGAATAGAGTAGGAGGAAGAACAGATATTTCTCCCCACAACTACTCTTATAGAAATCTAGGAATGCCCAAATTAGTAGTGAATGAAAAATCAAAGGAAAAACTATCATGGATAATATTTCTAGACCAAGATCATAAATTGATCTACAAGCAAATGACCAGGGCAGGAACTGTTAAGCAGGGGTAGATTAGGATAAGAGATTCAGTGGCCTGAGCACTGAGCTATGCCAGTAGTGTGCAGACACCTGGAACTGATCATGAACTCAACCCCATTCCTAAGCCATCAATAAGGGGTCTCCCAGAAGGATTCTTAGAGCTTAGAGATAGGCTAGTTCAGGGCAGATAGTCAACTTACTCCAGTCAGAAACTCTATCCAGTAGTATGGACTCAATACCTAGAGTTCTGAGCTAAACTGGCAGCATGGGATGCTAAGAGGTGATCACTTGGTCCCCATTCCCAAGTCATGTAGATACATGAACTCAGCTGGGACTAAGAACTTAGAGATGTCAGCATAGATTTTGACCAGAGTAGATTTTGAATTTAGGCCCTTTCCAGTAAAGCAGCAGAGAGAGATCTCCCAGAGAGTCAGGATCATAGAACCAGCCCCCAAAGTGCTCTTAGCTAGGCCAGTAACACTAGGTTGCCCAGAGTAGATCTTTGGAAGAATGACTAAATGAATTATAAGGATATGGATGCTCAAGACACAAACCCAAAAGAAGAGAATAACTCTAAAATATCCATAAACAAAGCAAAACTCAAAGAAAAACACAGTTTGCTTACAAATTGGAATTCCTAGAAGAAATGATATGAGTTAAAATGAGTTTAAAGTGGTATAAATAAAATGAGACCTATTGAGGAGAGACTTGGAAATAAAATTAATAGCTTGGGATAAAAGGTACAAAACTTTTTTTTAATTATTTTTGTTTGGCAATGGGGTTAATTGACTTGCCCGGGGTCACACAGCTAGTAAGTGTCAAGTGTCTGAGTCTAGATTTGAATTCAGGTCCTTCTGACTTCAGGGCCAGTGCTCTATCCCCTGCACCACCTAGCTGCCTCAAAGGTACAAAACTTTATTAAAGAAGAGAATCTTTTAAAACTAGAATGAACCAAACAGAAGTTAATGACTATAGTAGACAACATGAAGTATTAAAACAAAGACATAAAATTGAAGAGATAGAAGAAAATTGAAGGTATCTCATGTAAAAAACAAATGACTTGGAAAACAGATTAAGGATACCACTTAAGAAACATTGACCTACTTGAAAGCCATGACTAAAAAAAAGAGCCAGGTTATAATATTGCAAGAAGTCACTAAAGAAAATGATCAGATTTCTTAAAACCAAAGGACAAAATGAAAATAGACAAAATCCACTATTCACCTCCTAAACAAAATCTCAAAATAAAAAAAAAACTCCTAGGAATGTCAGAAGTAAAATCCTGAGGTTCTGGATCAAAGAGAAAATACTGAAAGCAGACAGAAAGACAGAGTACAAATACAAAGGAACTATAGTCAGGATCACAAGATTTAGTAGCTACTACATAAAGAAGCAGACAGCATGGTATGTGATATTATGAAGGACAAAAGACAAAAGCTTGCAATCAAGAATAACTTACCCAGCAAAATTGGTTATAATCTCACAGGGGGAAGAAAGGACCTCTAATGAAATAGAGGACTTGCAAACATTACTGATGAAAAGTCCAGAGATTAGTAGAAACAGACATGGAAGCAAAGAGAAATATAAAAAGGTCAATAAAAGAGATCAATTAGGAAAAACTTTATAAGAATGAAGTATTTGCATTCTAATGTGGTGGAGGGTGATAAAGCAACCTCTGTGATGTCAGCATGGGTCATAGAGAGACTCATATAAGATGGAGGTCCTGGGAGTAAATTTAAGTATCCTTTGATGTATTTCAATGTACTTTGAGAAAGAGAAAGGAAAAGGAGGGGGGGGGGAAGGATATTGGGGCATATTGTTTCACATAATAAGGGCTACAAATAGATGAGGTGGAGGGAGAGGTTATCACTTGAATCTTACTTTGAACTGATACATATTGAAGTGAGCAGAAGAAGGAGGATCATTTTTACTATAACAACAACATTGTAAAATGAACAATTTTGAAAGATTTAAGAACTCTGATCAGTGCAATAGTCTCCCATGATTCCAGAGGACCAGTGATTTGGAATGCTGCTTGCCTCTTGACAGGGAGGTGATGAACTAGGAATTCAGAGTGAGATACACATTTTTGGACATGGTCAACGTGGGACTGACTTTGGTTTACTTGACTATATGTATTTGTTGCAGGGATTTTCTTCTTTAAGGTGGGGGAGATGAGAAGGAGAAAAGGCAGATGCTTTTCATTGCAAAAAATAAAATGAAATTTAATTTTAAAAAAGGAATCAGGAAGAATTCTGTTCAAAATTTGTTCAAAACTTATTAGATATGTAACACTGAGTATGTCTCTTAATCTCTGTATACTTTAGCCACTACCTGGAATTTAACTATTAATCATAAAAGGGCTAGACTGGAAGGAGTTCTTTTTGCTGAGGAAATAATAATAGTGATAAATGATCTTTATGTAGAGCTTTATGTACATTATTTCATTCAAGCCACATAATAATCCTGTGAGGTAGTTATTATTTTAATAGGAACATAATATCAATGCTAGAAGGGACTTCAGGGGTTATCTAGGCCAATCTCCTCATCTTATAGATGAAGGAGCTGAGATTCAGGCAGATTAAATTATTTGCCTGAAGTCATAAAGTCTGAGGTGGGATTTGAACCTAGAACTTCCTGATTCCAAATTCAGCACTCTTTCCATTATGTTACACTGCTTCCAATCCTTTTTGTATTTACATATTTTTAAGCACCTCTTAGGCACCAAACATCATGCACATTTCTCTGGGGGAATATTGAGAAAGTATCAGATATAATCCCTTTCTTTAAGAAGCTTACTGTTTACATGAGGAGAGCAAAGTGACAGATGTAAAGTGTAGGGACAATTCAGGGCTAGATGGCATGGCCTGATCATAAATGCACTAAGATCTCAGAGAAGAGAGAGCTCAGTGTCATTATCCAATAATCAGAAAAGGCTACAGAGAAGAGATAATATGACTCTTCTTTACATAGAAAAGGAAGAAGGAAACTAGTATTTGTTAAGCTGCTACTCTATGCCAGATACTGTGCTAAGTATTTTACAATATTATTTCATTTGATCCTCACAACAACCCTGGGAAGTAAGTGCTATTATCATCCCCATTTTACAGTTGAGGAAACTGAAGCAGACTGAGGTTAAGTGGTTTGTCCAGGGTCACACAGCTAGTAAATGTCTGATGTGGGATTTGAATTCAGGTCCTCCTGACCCCAGAACCAGTGTTCTATCCACTGTGCCATTAGCTGCCATATGTACAGTTATCCCTTCCACATAATGGAGCCTAGGGTCGTTGTGCTCCTGTGATCTAGAAAATCCATATAAAATCTGTAGGAGTAGACCTTTCACCTTCATTTTCCTTTAGGAAATCATATAAGCACTTAGCCTTTTCTAGTATGATGCCAGACTCTACTGGAATGATTTTTTTTAAAAATAACAATCCTGCATTTCTGAGTTTCTAAACATTTTCTGCGTCATATGCTGGCCTTTGCATATTGTCTGCAGCTTCTGCAAAACTCCTCCCCCCACCAATTCCCATTTAATTTCTTATGCTGACCCACAACATATCAAAACCACAATGTGGAAGGAATAACTGTACTTTAATCTCAGTTGACTCTCAACAACACTCTGACATAGGTACTACAAGTTTATTCATTTTGCAGGTAAGGATCAGGGAGGTTAAAAGACTTGTTCTTGGTCCTACAGTAAGGGTTGTAGATGGTGTTGCATACTCTCTATCCACTACACCATGCTAATATAATTCAGGCCCACATCACTTCTTGCCTGGACTATTGCAATAGTTTCCAAATTGTTCTCCCTACCTCAAGCATCTCACTTCTCCAGTCTTCCACATCCATCTTCCACGTAGCTAGGAAAAGCTGGGCTTTTCCTAAAGCCCAGACATGACCATGTGGTTCACAGTTTCAGAAACTCTGGTGGCTCTCTATTATCTCTAGGGTCAAATACAAACTCCTCTGCTTGGCACTTGAAGTCCTTAAACCTATTTCCAACATGCTTTTCAATGCTCATTATATCTTAGTCCTCACCACAAACTACAATCCAGAAAAATTAGCCTTGCTGATCCTCATATATGATATTCCATTTATTTACATACATGCCTTTGCAAGGACTGACCTAATGCCTGAAATGCCTTCCCTGTTTGTTTCTCTCTCTTGGAATCTCTGTCTTTCTTCATGACTTAGACGAAGCAGCACTTTGTACGGGAACCTTTCTTTTTCCCCCTGCCCCCTCCAGTATACACGTACATATTGCCTTCTCCTCCCTCCCCAGTCTGTAAACTTGTGGGGAAAGACCACTTCATTTCTGTCTTTGTATCCCCTGTGCCTAGCACGGGGCCTGCTACATGGTAGGAGTTCAAATAATACTTGTTGATTGATTCTTGTTTGTGTCTGGTCTCCCCTCAACAGAAATAGTAAATACAGGTAATAAATATGTCTTTCTGAGAAGCAGGGGCCAGGGACTAGATGACCTCCCAGCTCTACAATCATGATTCTATGAAATAATTTGGAAGTGAAGAAGACAGATAAAACGGGATATGGCTGATGCTTGCAGTACAAGAGTTTGGAATCCCTGATTGGGTAAACATGAAATTAATAGTCAAGCCGGCACTCAGCTGTGGCTGGGGTAGCCTGTTTTTCTTCTGCTAGAGATATACCTTAGCTTTGAAGTGGATCAGCTAGGAGAGAAATGAAGGGTTACAGTGATAGCTATTGACAAGACTCTTACAAAGGGCTGGGGACTGGAATGGGACGTGTAAGGGCTGTTACAAGTGCTGAAAACCAAACGAGCAAAGAAAAAAGACTTTCTCTGATTCATCTGGAACAAATGTCAAAATAGAAAGGTCAACAGTATAACGAGAAAGCGTCTTTAAAAATATTAAATACAGTTGAATTTTAAGGTCTCCTTCTTCTGTTACCACCCCTCTTTATCTCCTTGGCTTCCTGTTCTGTTCACACACCCTGATACTCATGCACATACATGCCAACTCTTAATTATCTGTGAGTGGATTATAAGCTTTGTGCTCAAACATGAGGACCCAAATTCTTCTTCTGTTCCCTATCCACATCAACTGCCTCTGGTAGTAGGGCTGAGCTATGATTGGGGCTAGGCAGATATTGTCACTCATGTCCCCGAATGCAATTCACAGCTAAATAGAAATGAATTTGAGTTACTTGCTTTGTTTTATCTTCTGCTCTGTAGGGTCCCTGGCATCTGTAAGACTATGATCCCATGCATTTTGTGGTTTTTCCAGAAGGCAGTATGGTGCATTAGAGAAAGTGCTGGGTTTGGTCATCTCAGTTTGGAATTCTTTCTCTGCTGCTTACTACCTGTGTGACCCTGAGAAAATAATTTCATCTCCCTGTGCCTCAGTTTCCACATATGTAAAATCAGGGGATTAGACTAGATGGCTTAATGGGGTTCCTTCCAACTCGGGAACTATGAGCCTACAGTTACTTGCTGTCAAGCTACTAGCTAGCAAAATTTGATATTGCCAGAGTACCTACTTCTAGCAACCCTTGCTCCCTTCCAACCCCTTTAATACGCTGCTTCTTGGAAATAGAAATTTATTGAAATTATGTGCAAAATAAGAATAAATAATCCCTGACTTACTGCCTTATTATGGTTCTCTGACTGAAGGTGCATTAACTTTCCTGAATGTGTTTTGGGTTATTATTTGTGTTATGTAGAAGATCTTGAAGACTTTTTTTTTTTCAGGTTGTTAGCTCTATTTGGTACCTGCAAAATAATGGGATAAAAGAGCTCTAGAAAAATGAAGCGTTACTTTTTGTATGCATGTACATGCCCTCCTCAGTATGAGGACATACACATTATAGCCATAAATATAGGGTTGTAAATATCAATTATTATAATTATTTACACATTATCTTTGGTCATGGGTATCCTGGGGAAAACCTAGCACCCTCAGGAGCACAGGAAATATTTTTTTTGTAACCTAGAACAGAAATACTTCAGAGTAGAACAAAATGAACCAAGACAGAATAAAAATTTTACAAAAATTAGGAAATAAAAATAAATAAAAATAAAATAAAATGTAAGAATAGAATAGAATAAAATGAAACTTAAGGAAAAGCACAACTTTTAAACTGTCTTCTATTATGAATGAATAATGAATAATGAGGTTCCTTCTTTGGTGTAGTGGTAGAAAGTGGGATTTTGGTTTATAAAAATAGATGATCAATATATTTTCTACATCTATGGAAGATCCTTTGTTTCAGGGCAGAAACTGATCAGTCTGATGTATGTAGAGGCAAAATAGTATGGTGGATAGAGCACTGGACTGGGAGGGAGGAAAATGGAGTTTGACCTCTGACATTTAATAGCTGTGTGACCCTGGGCAGGTTATTTAATCTCTCTTGGCTTAGGTGTTTCTCTGTAAAATAGAGATTTGGACTTAATGACTTTCAACATCCATTCAAGTTCTAAATCTATGATCCTAATAGAAAGACTCTGATTCAGAGGATTTAGAGAGGAACACATGCTAGCTGTGTAATCCTGGACAAGTCACCTAACTAACCTTCATGTGCCTTGGGCAACTCCCTACATCTTATCTACATCTAAGTCACAGATGGTTTGGACTTTGTCTGGGTGGAGGGAGTTCCCACAATAATTCTCCACGCTGAAGAAATCTCAGATCCTTCACTTATTTTATACTGTGGGGGAGTTTTTTCAAGACTCACAGACATAAAGTACATTACATATCTTCTAAATCAAACCCCTATATTTATGGATAAAAATTAAGTCATGAGGATCAGGATTGGGGAGTGGATAGAGGACTGGCCTTGAAATCAGGAATACCTGGGTTCAAGGCCAGTCTACTATATATACTAGTTGAGGGTCTGTGAGCAAGCTATATAGCCTCTAAAAATCCCAGGCAACTTTTTAAGATGAAAAGTTAGACGAGTTACTTATCCATATTGGTACAGGAAGTTTCAAAATGCAGAACTAAATATACAATGAAATCACAGATATTGGTGCAAATAAGCAAAAAACAAAATAAAACAAAACAAAACCCATCCCCTGACATTTATGTAACACTTTAAGATTCACATTAATACCTTTGATCCTTACAATAACGTTATGGAGTAGTTAGTACATGTGTTCTACTGATGAGGAAACTGAGACTGAGATAGGTTAAGTGACTTGTCTGAGGCTGAATATTGAGCATTCATTGAGCATTTATCATTATTTGGGATCTTATCTTTGCTTAGTTCTAGTATGTCAGCTCCTAACTTCTGAAAGAGATTTGTGTGTGTTTTACCTCTTTGTTTTCATATACTCTTCTAGCTAAAAATAGGCATTTTTTATCTTTATTGCTCAATATGTCAGTGCAATCAAGGCCTGGCTATTGACATACATGCTTGCATTATTTATTAGCTGACCAGCAATGTTATCAAGTTACAGTGTATTTGGATTCAGGGTGTGTCTTGTTTCTCTGGCACTTTGGCTCTATTGCTTGGTTCTTAGGCATGAGACTGCTTTAGATTACATTTTTAACCGTATTTCAATAAGAGCTCATTTTTCAGATGGTCAATCAGCAGTGGCTGTCTGGAAGCACTTGCTCTCAAATACAACCCTGAATTTTCACTGTACGTGGCCTTTGGTCCCATGTCCTTGTTTCATTGGGAAAAAATAATTGCTAATCAATAGGAAGGACTGGATGGCATCATAGGTTAATTCACTAGGATTTTGCCTCTTTTGCTAGGAATTTACAAAAGTCCTGCGTGGAAAATAAGCTTGGTGGTTTTGAGCCCGATGTTTGTGGCAGATCACTTACCTCGCTTTTCTGCTCCCCCTTTAAAACAAAACATAGTTTAAATAGTTTGATTCATATCACATCACTGTTGTTTCTATTGAGGAAAATCCCAGCACTAGGTCAGCAGGTGGGTTCCAGATTAGGCAGGGCTGGGATGTGTTGACAGCTGTGCACAGGAGGGTTGCCTAGCATCCCCTCTTACCACTGCTCTACCACAGCTGGCTCAGAGGCTGTCAATCACTCCCAGTCATTTGCCACTGTAATTGAGCTAATTCAGTCAAACTTTGTTTTTGAAAAGCAATAAAACAAACAGTTTCCACGTCAATGCACAGAAAGCCTTTACACATATAAAGGTGCCTGTCTAGGATTGGTGGATGGATGGAACTACAGGATGGATGGAATTATAAGACTATCCATTTGGTAAGTTCTAACTGATTGGTTTAATGATACTTTGCAAAGTAAACTCAACACGGAGGTCTTAAGTTCACAATGAATGAATCCCTAGATGTTTACCAAACACCAAAATTAAATTGCATTCTTAATTGTTTTGCAAATACATTGGCCTAACTAATTAAATAGGAACACTTTCTGTGTTTCTATAGAGGAAAGAATATTGGAGCCTTTAGGACTCTTTCAAATTAGATACTTGGCTTCCTTTTTGGATTTGGACAATTCACATTCTGGACTGCTATTAGGCAACTTCTGTACAATAAGAAGTTAAAAAACTCAACTATATGAATAAAATTATATATATATAGTATAAATACTATGTAAATGGATGCACTATATTTATACTATGTATATACTTAATATACACATAAAATATGTATATAAAATTAAACACATATAACTATACAATACAGAATTATAGTATTCCTGTATGGGTGTATGTATATATATATGTATGTGTGTGTATATACATACACACATGCATACATATATATATGTAGAGAGAGAGTTTTTTATTCATTTTATTCAGATAGTCAATGGGGCCCAAAATCATGATGCCAACTTTCAAGACCTATTAAAATAAAAGAAATTCAATGGCCTGAATTTATTCTCCTTTCTCACCATTTTTCACCCTTTCTTCCTCTGGAGCTCCAAATTTTGTTTTTCTTTTTTTTCTATAACCCTTTCCTCTAATAAATTTTGAAGAAATGAGGTAAAATTTATCTCTTCAAGCATATTCCTAGAAGGAAAAGTCAGGAAGGAGATGCATTAATCTAAGATAGCATTACTAAAACATTACCTAGCAGGATATTTTTCTTTTTAGACACTCAAAGAGCTTCACATTTGAAATCCCATTCATCCTTGAATTTGTGTGTTCATATGTGTGTGTGGGGTGGGGGGGAGACAGGAGAAGAATAGGAAGGAGAAAATGTCCTGGAGTTGTATACAAATATGTAAATAATAGAACATTGTTTGAGACATTAAAAATATATGCTGGCACTATTCTTATCTTCATATATTATTAATCTTTATGCTTTTCCATTTATTATCTATTATTCAATTTAGAAACAATTCTAAAAGTATAGCATAAAGTAAGAACTATGAATATATTTTTCTAACCTATACTTTTCTTCTATTTCTCTATTCCTGTGATAATTTTTTTTTGGAAAATGGCAATAACAATGGCATCATAAAATCATGCAGAATGTCCATTGCACTACAGATTTTAAGAAAAGTTCAGGCCCATATCTATGTGGTCTCCCCAGAGGCAGTAAACAGCCTGATCTAAGGCTTTTATGCATCATTCAGGGATCCTAAATTCAGGGTGTCCAAAGTACTAGAGAGCTTGTGCCTTCAGGAGCTCAGAGACTGTGAGCTGAGCTTTTGTTCCATTTGCACTGCTTCTTGAGGCACTCATTCTCTGCCTTGGAGGTAGTGTTGAAGACATGTTCATGCCAGTTCTTGGTGACCTAACCACCACAGTTTTCCTCTCTTGCTGTTGGGTCTCAGAATTGCAAGAAATTCTGAGCTTCGGGAAGCCAAAGGCAGCGGAGGGCCTTTGCTGTCTTGAGAGATGGTGAGTGTCAGTTCTTTAGAGGTTTTCAAGAAGAGGCTGGGCAAACACCCAGTGGGTATGTTATCCTGAAGATTCTTTTTGTTTGTGAGTGGACTAGATGGACATAAAGGTTTCTTTCAACTCTCAAATTTTGTGATTCAGTGAATTAGACTCCCAACCACCAAAGATTCTGAGCCCAAAGACCCCATTAAGGGAGCTGGATGCTAATTCCATGTGTGATTCATCTTCTGGATGTAGCTTTCTCTAATATGTTGGACTGAAGTTATAAGGCTATCATTGAGTATATGTTCAGTCTGGCTAGAAAACCCTGAACGTGTGGTATTTACTATCTCAAATACTCAGATTTCCCTGCTGATTTAATCTTCTACTTACATCATCCCCAATTGCTATTTTTTTAGGATGGCAAACTGTGAAAGCTAGTACCATCACCACTGAAATAATGTTCAGTCATGAAAAGGAAGGGAACTTGATTAACTGGTTCTTTACCTATCCTATGGCTGGCAAATTCCCACTTCCTCTTTCCCTTATACCTGTGATTCAGAGTCACTATTAATTGAATTGAATCCATTCTCCTTACCTTTTGTTATACCTTCATTCCTATGGAACACATCTCTATCAATCTGCTGTTCATATCATCCTCTTATCTTCCCATTTTATTGTGCACTTTGGAATTCCATTTCTGTTGTTAGCAAATTTCTCTTCATCTTCAAGGTGGTAAGTGCCTGGTTTATATTCTTTCTCATCAATGAAATTCCCGACCTTGTATACTAGGAGACATTAACATACATACTGATATTTTTGCAAATACCCTAACTTTTCAGTTCATCAACATACTTAACTCTCATGATGTACTTCTCTGCTCTGGCTCAACTATATATAGGGTTGGTCAAACCTTGATTTGCCATCAACTGTAAACATTCCACTACTGTCTTCATAAACTCCAACCTTTCTTCCTTTATCTGATTATAGTCTTTTATCCTTTCACATTTATCTTGGATTTATGATTGTTATAACCCTGTTCTTCATACTCTATGTGATTTCTAATTTATCTGCCCCTCAGTATTTTTCCATGCCTAATCCCTGCACTAGCTGCACGTCACTGTAGATTTTTATTGCCTCTTAGAGGCAGCTAGGTTGAAGAGAGGATAGAGTGCTGGACCTGGAGTTAGAAGACCTCAGTTCAACTGTAGCCTCAGACATTTACTTGCTGTGTAACCCTGGGAAAATTGCTTAGCCTCTGCCTGCTTCAATTTCCTCAGCAAAAAATGGAGATAACAGTATCTACCTCCCAGGGTTGTAGTGAGGATCACGAGACAGTATTTGTAAACCATTTAGCACATAGTAGACATTGTGTTTATTTCCTTCCTTCCTTCCTTCCTTCCTTCCTTCCTTCCTTCCTTCCTTCCTTTCTTCCTTCCTTCCTTCTTTCCCTCCTTCCTTCCTTCCTTTCTTCCTTGCTTCCATATTTGTTGAGGGTGCCAGTATTAGGCTAGAAACTCATACTCTTCTTATCTTTTACTGTTCCCCCATTCAACCCATGGCTAACACTTGTGTATTCTACCTCCACAATATCTCTCATATTTATCTCCTCACCACTCACATGTCCATCACCCTAGTTAAGGACCTCATTACCTTTTGCTTAGTTTATTATAATAACCTTCTAATTGGTTTCACTACTTGCTGTCTCTAACTTCCTCAATCTATTTTCTGCAGTTTCCAAACTAATATTTCTAAAACATTGTTCTGACTGTATTACTTTCCTATTCAAAATCCTTCAGTGGCTCCCTAAATTTCTTAATTTGGTATTCAAAGCCCTTCAAAATCTGCCTCTTACCTGCCTTTCTTGCCTTTTTTTCATATTACTCTCCTTCATATATTATACATTTCATCCAAAACTGGCCTACTAGCTGTTGGTGTGATAAACCATCTTTTCTCTCTGAACAATTACTCAGATTATTCACGGTGCCTGAAAGGCACTCCCTCCTCACTTGTACCTTTTAGAGTCTCTAGTTTTCATCAAGGCATAGCTTAGATAGTAACTCTTATGAGAAGCATTTTCTGATCTTCCCAGTTATTAATGCTTTCTCCTTCATCAAACCCTCTTGGATTTAGAAGTAGAAGGAAACTTAGAGGTTATCTAGTACAACTTGCTTATTTTCCAGATGAGGAAAATAATGTCCAAGAAGATTAAAGGACTTATCTACACAAATAAAAAGTGACAAAGCTGGAACTTGAACTCAGATCTTCCTGCCTTGGAGACTGGCTGTCAGTCATAATGGCATATGACTGATGATATACACTTTTATAATATAAAATTAATGGCCTATTCTTTTTCATGTTTTTAGCATAACCGAATGCTGAATTCTTTCAGAGTTTTTCAGTGTTCATCAATATAATACACAAAGTTCTACTTGGATGACTGTAGCCTGGAGGAGATCTCAGGCTCTTGAAGATTATGCCACTGAAGCATAAGGTCTTGCAGATTCTACTGCTTCAAGTACGGCCTCAGGAAGAGACTGAGTCAATTTTCCAAGGACCAATCTTAACAAGTATAGAGAGGTACATCACAAATGGGCTGCTATCTGGTAATGAAATTTTGGGCATGGTGACCCATGAAACAAAAGAAAAATTTAAAAATGGTCCTCAGTCCTATGTGGCCTCTTTGCATTTTTGGAATGAAGGGGGCAGAATGGAAGGAAAAGAGGCAGAGAGTATGCAGTTTTCACACTATCAGTAAACTTTAAAAAGAATGATTGTTTTTCAAACAACATAAATCCACCTTCTCTTCCTCCCAACCCATCTTCCGTTAAGAAAGAAAAACAAAAATCCTGTTATAAACATGTATAGTCAAGGAAAACAAATTCCTTCATTTTCCATGTCCCAAAAATTATGCCTCAATGATAATTAGGTTGATCACAGGGTCTAGGTCTTTCAAGGTTGCTTGTCTTTATACTATTGTTATTTTATAAATTGTTTCCCTGGTTTTAATCACTTCACTCTTTATCAGTTTGTGCAGTTCTTCCCAGGTTTCTCTGAAACTGTTCCTTTTAACATTTCTTATAGCAGAATGGTATCTCCTTATATTCATACAGCATAACTTATTCAGTCATTTCCCAGTTGATATCTACTTCCTCAGTTTTCAATTATTTGTCCTTCAAAAAATGTGGCTATAAATATTTTTGTATGTATGGGTCCTTTTCCTCTTGATCTTTTTGGCAACATAAAGTCAGTAGCAATATTTCTGGGTCAAGAGGTATGTGCAGTTTAATAATTTTGAGATATAAAGCCAAATTGCTTTCCAGAACAGCTGGATTAATTCACAGCTCTACCAATAGTACACTAAAGTATCTGTTTTCCCTGCAGTGTCTTCTAGCATTTATCATTTTACTTTTTTGTTATTTTTGCCAATCTGATGTGTTATGCAATGAAGTCTCAGAGTTATTTTAAATTGTATTACTCTATTTGTGATTTAGAGCTTTTTTCATGTGTTTATTGATAGCTTGGACATATTTCTATGAAAACTGCCCATTTATATACTTTGATTGTTTAACAATGGGGGAATGGCTTTTATTCTTATAAATTTCAATCAGTTTCCTATATATATTAGAAATGAGATCCTTATCAGAGAAAACTCCTGCAAAGATTTTTCCCATTTACCTGCTTTTCTTCTAATTTAAAATGCATTAATTTCATTTATGTAAAATGTTTTGATTTTATGTAATCAAAACTGTCCATTAAAAATATAGAGCACTTTTAAAAATCTGCATGTTATTTTTCATCAATCTTGACGTTTTGGCTATAAGCAAAAGTAGAAGAAGGAAGTTATAGCTAAATGAAAAGATAGCTCTCAAGTGTTCCTTGGTGAGCAAAAAAAGAAAAGAAAGAAAGAAAAAGAAAAGATTTGGCAAAACAGGCTTATTTTACATTGAAAGGTAACAAAAACATTATTTCATGGGATAATTGGTAATCATAGATTGAAGAATTAATGATATGTATTAGCAAAAAGATCACATGAAAATAATTTCAGCTTATGAACCAAAAATGCTTGCTTAGGATAAAGAGGTAGAGATAAAACCCTCCATATTTCATCATCAAACACTCTTGTGGTGAGAACAATAGACTTGTTGTTTCTTAAAGGATGTTAAAACTATGATCAAGATCCATTTAGCTCAGGGGACCAATGTTCTAGCTGTTGATTTAGCATCCTGATTGAGAACAAAATTGACTAGAACATGAGGAACTCTGGCTCCTGTCTTAGGATTCCGACCATGGACCATCAAGGACAACAGAGAGGTCAGAAAACTGTACTCAACTTCTGTGTCCTTGTTGAAAGTCCTTTCTATGCTATGAATGTCCTTCCCTTGCTATGACTGTATAAGCTGCCTTTTGTTAACTGTTAGAAGCAGTAAGAATGTCTCACTTCATTCCAATTTCAAACATGATGTAGTAGTTTCTTGAGCTAGGCTTGGCCTACTACAACTCAGGTCCTTGTTCATTTCAAAATAAAGATGAGAAAGGGTGATGATGGAGGAAAATATATGGGAAAGCATGGTTCAGGGAGAGGGAATGAGGCCAGAGGCTTGTTGCTTACAGTGATATTTGCACCCTGATCATGAGGTGGTGAAATTGTATGCATTCTACTCATTTGATACATGGAATGATTTGAGAAGGGGTGAAGTGGGTTTCAAGAAAATAATACTCTTCCAACTTATCACTCACATTTCTCTCTAAGACTTTCACATCTCTTTTCCTGATTCCTACATTGAAATCATCTATTGTAATTAGCACTACCCTAGGTTATGTTCATCTATATCCCTGAAGAATCTATTTTTTCACTGAGACTTATTGTTGGTGTAGCTGTACTTAATAACAGAACAGAGATACATTTGTTAGGTATGAGACATATATGTGGATGAAGGGCATCACACAATGTTTCTGCCATATATATATGTATATACACATATATGTGTACACACATATAGCCATAGTAGACTTTATCTAGTAAGAGGACCTACTTACTCTTCACATGGAACAATAACCTCTGATCATTAAATGCTGGTTTAGTTCTAGCCTAGCCCTATGAATGTGGGATGAAAACAGGGCTACCCCTGAAGTACCACCTTAGTCTCGAGTATGCCTGACAGAATTAGATTGCATAAACCGAAGTCATTCCTAGTGTGTGTGATTTTGTCATACTAGAAATGGAAGTTTCACACAACTTTAGGGTTAACCTCTGATGATTCTAAGGGACTTGAAATAAACAAGATCATAGGACTATCTTATAGTAGTAGGCTTGTCCTCAGAATGACTCTGAAGTTTCCCAATATCCCCTGGGTTATTAAGACTAGAAATGTCTTAGGAATAGGGCGGGCCTCCCAGGGATACTTCGGGCTAGAGCAGATCCATAAGGAATAAGTGTTCCCTAAACCTATCCCCTAGGACTATTTCAGAGCTGATACATTTTCCAGAAGTGGAGAAGGCAGATGAATGACCTTTTGCCATGGTATATTCTGCTCTTGATGTGAAATGAATAACTATTTCACAAATAGTACTTTATAGAGTAGTGGAAGAATAAAAGCAAAATTCTTAAAGTAATAATAATAATAATGCAATACCAAGCAAGGTGGTAATGATAATAGCAATAAAACCTAGCTATGATGATGATTATAGTAATAATAGTAATAATCATAGCTATCATTTTACTTACTTTACCTTTTCATTTGAGACTCTCTGCATGCTTTACAATATTATAGCCATTTCAATAGTGGCCAGATTCACTAGTAAACTTCTCAGGTAAGTAATGAGTACTTATTGGTTGATTGCTTCTTTTATTGAACCAGTAAATGAAGGGGTGGGAGAATGAGCCTTTGTTTTGATCGCATCTCTCCTATAAAGGGTATGGATATGCTTTTGGAATGTGAGTTTCATTGACTGGGTCTATCCCCCAAATTAATCAGTTGTCTTGGACTCTTGGGAAGCTGAACTTTTATGGGGAGAACCACTGCTTTGTGCCCATATAAAAAAAAGCGAATCTTCCTTGGTAACTCTAGGCTTTTCACTTTTTCCTTTTACCATTTTTTTCTTCCAGTAGAGTATTTCTGCTCCTCCTTTCCTCTCAAACTTTTATTTTATTCAATAGTTTCTACTAGGAAGACTGAGGGGGAAAAAAGTTAAAGTTAACATAGTAAATATTTGTTCTATAGTATGGCTGGGAATGGGTGTTCTGGTTAATGGTTTCTATATATACTGTATGTAAATTAGCAATGTTCAAAGAATTAAAATACAGTAAAAACCCAACCCATACAGAATATGATTTTCTGATTATGAATGTGCTTCAGTATCCTTCAGTATACTTGAGAGTTATTATTATCGCTGATTTGTAGTTACTATTGTGTATATTTGTGTTTATATATACATATATGTATACATATACATGCATATACACAAATGTAGACACACAGGTACACACATACATGTATACATGCATTATACACAAACACATACATTCGTATGTTTATTTATCATACATACATTTGTATGTATGTTTATTTATGGGTATATATATATATATATATATATATATATGTCTAGGTATTATATATTTTGGGTGGGATCTCCTCTCTACCACATGGAGAGTTGTGTGTGTATGTGCGTGTGTGTGTGTTCATAGACATGTGATGCCAGTGACCATATCCTCCATAGAAAATACAATTGAAATCCCAAGAGACCAACCTCTCTGCAAGCTTATCGAAGCACTCAAGGAACTCCATTGATCAACTTCCTAAATTTGTTTACCCAATCAGCCTGTAAACAACCCTCTCTATTACTAAGCAAACTGTTAGGCCTGACAGTTCAGGTTAGTGCTTGCTTTTCCTTTTCAAAGAAATATCTCCTTGGATAGTGTTGTTTTAACTTGATTTTCCCTGCCTAAAACTCTGGGGATCAGAGGAGGTAAGGGGTGGTCTTCAGTACATTTCCTTTGCTCCAAATGCTTTTAGGGTTGGTCCCTGCTTTTAATGGTTTAAATTGCCTTGGCCATATTTTGGAGCAACAATCTCTTTGCAATGGTAGGGCACTAAACAGAGACACCTTGGTCTAAAAATAAGCCTGAGCTCTTTAATTGGAAGTAGTTTTTCATGTCCAGTTTCTTCTTCTTTTTCTTCTCCCAGTAGGTAAATGATACATCATTTTAGAGGCCTTCAGTCTTGATGAATATTTTCATCATAACAAGTAGCATTTAAGATTTACAAGAGGTTAGGGAAATATAGTTTCAATTTAGTGATTGTTTTTATGTGTATTCACTTCCTGTTGCCTCAGGACCTCAGTGAAATGCTATTTGTTCCACTGAGTAATTATTTTAGATCTCTTAATTGATAGGCAGCCACATATATATGCAGCTTTTTATTTACTGAATATATTCATTCCGGGAAAACAAAGAAAAAGAACGTGGTTGTGTGAGATTTTATTAAAACTTGGCTTTATTCCTAGAAACATAGGTTTGGGAAAGGGACTTGAGAGGTTATCTAGTTTAGTCTCCTCCTTCTAGGTTGTGGGACATCTCAAAGGTCTTCCCTCAATTTCTTATAATTCTCCTGGGAAAGGTATTATACAATTTACACATAAAATAGGGATAGTAATCCTTCATGTTCTTACCTCACAGGGTTGTGAGATTCAAATGAGATAATATTTATGAAGTTCCTTACAAACTTTAAAATGCCATGTAAATATCCCTTATTATTTATTACTATTACTTGTGGTGCGGGAACTAATTTCATTGGAAAAGCAAAACCTATATATATAACTAAAATGAATCTGTCAAGTCAGGTTAAGTTATGTAAATAAACATTTATTAAGTTCTTACTATGTGCCAGGCACTGGGGATTCAAATAAGGGCAAAATGTGTACTTGCCTTCAAGGGGCTTACAATCTAATGGGGAGAACAACATGCAAAAAATTAGGTATGTTTAGGTATATGTACAGGGCAAATTGGAAATAATCAACAGAAGGAAGGGACTAGTGTGCAGTGTTGAGGGAGAAAAACCAGGAGAGGACGGTGTCAAGAAAACTTAGAGAGGAAGGAAGGAAAGGGAAGGGAATAATACTTAAATAACTCCTACTATGTACCAGGTACCATGTTAAGCACTTTTGTTTTTACAAACATTATTTCATTTGATCTTTACAATAACCTTATAAGGCAGATGTGGAAAGCAGTGTCCAGAGCAGAATGTAAGGTAGGTGCTATTATTATCCTTATTTTACAGATGTGGAAACTGAGTCTAACAGAGGTTAAGCAACTTGCTTAACTTGTCTACTTGTCTTTTTTTTTTTTTAGTGAAGCAATTGGGGAACTTGCCCAGAGTCACACAGCTAGGAAGTAGTACGTGTCTAGTGCCGGATTTGAACTCAGGTCCTCCTGACTCAGGGGCTGGTGCTCTATCTACTGCACCACCTAGTTGCCCCAGCTTGCTCAAATTGTAAGATTACATAGCTAGTAAATATCTGAGCTCAGATTTGAATTCAGCTCATCCATGACTCCAGGCCCAGCACTCTTTTGCACAACCACGTCTCTCAACAGGAAACAGTATGAAGGAAAAGGTGATGAAGAGTGTCAAAGGCTGCAGAGAGGATGGATGCAAGAAGGATGAGGGCTGATAAAAGGCCATTTGATTTGGTAATTAGCGAATTATTGATAATTAATCTGTCCTATTCCCATTTATACTTTTAGTTCATTGCTTGATATTCAATACTCAGTAGAGATAGAATAGAGATGACTGATTGCCTTCTTTTTACATGCATTCAAAGTCTAGAACTTTTATTTTACTGGCAGGGACTTTGGGAACCCAAGTTGGCTCCACAACACAATGAAGCAAGAGAGGATGATGACTTTGAGGGGGGAGCTAGGCAATTGGGGTTAAGTGACTTGCCCAGGGTTACACAGCTAGTAAGTATTAAGTGTCTGAGGCCAGATTTGAACTCAGGTCCTCCTGACTCCATGGTTGGTGCTCTATCCACTGTACCACCTAGCTGCCCCATGGATGATGACTTTTGTGGAAGTTTCAAGGACAGGCTTATGTTTGCCTTTGGAGGGTAAGTGCAGCTGAGCGTGAAGAAGCTTATCACCAAAAATTGGACATTGAATAATGATTTTTATACCATGTTCTCTTTGAGACAAAGGAGATATTTATAGATATAAATCAAACATATACTTGTTTTGTTGTACAAAATTTCCTTCAGGATTTTGAATCTCATCTTTCAGCACTTAGAAGGCTTATGAACAAGACTGTATCTGAATCTCTTCTCTCTCTGGACTCTTGAGTTAGTTGGCTCCAATCAAAGGACTGGAGGCTTTGGAACTCCTGAGCTTTAGAGAATCTCCTTACTTCCATGGTTATGCCAATTTGGAGTTGGTTAAGTCTCCACCAATATTAAGATAAGCACTGAGGAATGGTAGCCCTTCATGCCAAGTATCTGTAAGTTACTGAAAGCAAAGTTTCCTTTTTATCAATATAATGGCATTCCCCACACAAAGACTTAAAGAACTCTAATAGTTGTAAAGTGTACTTTTCTTCTTGGTTTTGACTCAGAGAGGGATGAATCTTCTGTTGTTGGGGAGAAAGGAAAGCAAGTTGCAAATGAGAAGTTTCTCAGAAGCCAGAAGTCATATTATAAGAAAAGTCAGTTGCCAGGATATCAGTTGGGAATTGAGGGGCAGATGTAGAAAGCAGTGTCCAGAGCAGAAACATGTTCAATATCAAGGCCAGGAATGGACTCCAAAGGATATGTGAAGAGACATGGTGTGTGGTCGGGTGTTGGGGGTGGGGCAGGATTAGGTTTCAGGACATCCATACCAAGATGAAAAATGGGGGTAAAAGTCTGATAAAGAATTTCCTCATTTAGCTGAATTCAGCTTTCTTGAGGTGGCTGCCCATTTTTATGTGGGCACAGCCCCACCTTGCATCTGTGTTAAATTTTCCTACAGCCAGACGGCTCAAGCTGCTAAAACCTGATTTGCTCCTTACAGTAATAAGCAGTTTCTTAAATGATGGAGGAAATAGGACAGGTTCCAGTAAGTGGTCACTTAGGTCTTTTCCAAAACTAGATCTATGATCCTATAACCCCAAGATTCTAAGTGAATTCTGTATATTAATAGCAAATATTGGTTACAGTGGTTATATTTTTCAAAGTAAAATTGAGATATGTCTTTGTGGTTGTTCAGTCATTTCAATTGTATCGACTGTTTGTGACCCCACTTGGAGTTTTCTTGGCAAATATACTGTATTGGTTTGCCATTTTCTTCTCCAGCTCATTTTACAGATGAGGAAATTGAGGCAAACAGGATAAAGCAACTTACCCAGGGTCACACAATTAGTAAGTGTCTGAGGCAGCATTTGAGCTCAGGTCCTTCTGACTCCAGGTCCCACATTCAATCCACTGCACCACCTAGTTGCTGCCCTGGATACATTCTTATCTCTATTTATAGCTTATACCTTTATTGGACTATAGGCTCTATGAGGGCAGGATTGGTTCTTAGCTAAACTTTGAATTTAATCCAGTACCAAGAACAGGTCACTGCTCTCTTTTTCTGAGTTATCACTTAATAAATACTTTTTTGATAAATAAATTAAATGTGTGATCAAGTATATTCCTTTTAGGAAGACTCCTTAAAATCAGAAAGATTTCTTGAAATCAAGAGTTTTGAAAATCAGAGACATATGGTCACAGTATTTTTGGTACCTCTTCAGGACCAAATTGTTGGATGTGTTCAAAACTTTTGGTGTGTAGGGAGGATTATGAAGCAGGGCCCCTGAAGAGGGCTTTATGATGAAGCTGGAGTGGAAATATATAGGTAGATGAAATATTCATTTTAGGTGACTGGGGAAGCATTTCATTTCAGATCATAGAACATCCCACGATATTTAAAATGTATGGTAATTATGGTCGAGTCTCATTTATAAGAGCATTAGGTTATTTAAATCACATTGGTATTTAAACACAACAAATCAAATACAAATGACCAAACAAATTTATTCAGTAAGAAAATAAATGAGTGTTAAGGTAAGTTATAGGACTCTCATTCCCAGGAATTATGTATTGTGCTGTAGGTCTTGAAGCTCTTGGACTTATTCCCAAAATTATATCCCTTCAAAGAGAGAATGTTCTCTTATGAGAGCTAAAGGTATGTTCATACTCAGTGAGTTAATAGATATGTATTGAGGGCCTACTATATGCATGACATTGTATTCCTTTAAAATGTTTTTAATAATAGCTCTTGAAATGTTATCTTAAAACAACACATTTTTATATTCCCCTCATTTGCTCATGATAGATGTCCTCCAAATCTGACTCGAGAGCCTGGAGTGAATTATAGTCTTGATGTTCTGTCATCCTTAGCTACTTTCTCAACCTCTTTTGATAAAGAATTATCACTTGTCTGGAATTATACAAAAATCTGTGGCAATGTTAATTGAAATCTAGATCTTATAACCTTGCCTTCAAAAATTTCTCACTTCTGTAGCAAAAGACTGCTTTTATGTGGCTACTTAATTATACTTTATATAAATGCTTAATAAATGGATGTTTAAAAATCGTTAATAATATTTGTTGACCTGAAGCAGCAGGTAGTTTTGACAAGGAGGGCTGGAGAAGGATGGGGAAAGTGGGGGAAGGGAGGGCAGCATGCTGTAGTGATCCTGGATCACCCATTTAACAACTTATGTGTCTTTGAGCAAATCATTTAACTTCTTTATGATTTCATCTATATTTTCCAAGGTGTTTCTTCATCTGCAAAATGGGGACAGATAATATCACCTACCTCCAAGGTTGTTATGAAAATAGAATGAGAGAGTAATTATAAAGCCCTTTGTAAAACCTTAAAATGCTGTATAAATGCCATCATCATCATCACCACATCATGATCACATCATCATCATCATCATCATCATCATATGGGAAAGAACACTGGATTTGGAGCCAGAGAACCTGGATTGAATCCTAGCTCTGCAAATGATGAACTGTTTAATATATAGATTGCCTCATCTTTCTGAGTCTCAGTTCTTCCTCTGTAGTAAAAGGACACCAAAACAGAAGGTCTTTAAGGTCCCTTCCATGTCTAAATTTTTAATTCTGCCCTTGAACCTTTTATCTTCTCTCTACCTTTTCTCCTGTGGTATCATCCATATTTATGACTTCAGTGATCACTCCTGTGCAGAAGATTCTCAAATTGACCCTTCCCCCTTCAATTTCTCTTTTCTAGAATATTTGACTCCCCAGTCCTTTCTAATTCTTTGGTGTCCCTACCTGCATTTCCCCTTAAAACTTACCTATCCCCCTAACTTCTCTGTTTCATTGATGGTAGATAATGCCATCCTCCAAGTCACCCAAACTTATAATCTTAGAGTCATCTTTGATTCTCCCCAGTCCCTTACCTGGAACACATTCAATCATCACCTTCTGTCAATTCTTTGCAATATCTCCTGCATCCAACACCAGCTCAATTCCTACTGTAACCATTCTTGTTTAGGCCCTCAACTCTTTCCTCATAATACTCCTTTGAGGTATGTAGTGCAAGTATTATCACCTCCATTTTATAGATGAAGAAACTGAAGCCCAGAGAATTTGTGGCTTTTTATTTTTTAGTATTAATTATACAGCTGTGTGGGGACTTGAACCCATGTCTATTGGGTTCAGAACCAGTGTTCTTGGCACTCTCCCAGTAGTTTGTGAAGGACATTGTGAGGAAAGCATTTCATAAATCATAAAGTAATATATAAATTAGTAAGCTATTTTAATTAGCCTTCCATTGGTAGTCTAAATGTTGCCATTTCATTATCATTAATGAAAGTAATCACTCCAAAATGGCCACAGATGTTCCATTTCATCATGCCTTAGGAATATTAACAGTTAAATTCATGTTTTTAAACTTTTAAATGCTGTGTGATTCCTAGGACCCTTTGATTCTCTCCCTTCCTGCCTCCCCCACTCTAACAATAGGCCACAGGAGCAGATGGGGGCCATATTGACAGAACTGAAGGTCATTTTGTGTTTTTACTCATTTCACAGGTTGCTCTATCTCCCTCATCGCAGCCACTTTACCCCCATCAAATCATCGCCTGGTGGCATTTAAGCCCTCCACGACATGGATTCCATTTAACTTTCTAGCATTTTTTCATATTACTCTCCTTCACATGCTCTCCATTCCAGTCATTCCAGGCCTACTTACTATTCTATTTTCTATACAGGATATTCCATACCCCATATTTGTGCTTTGCACTGGTGTTATCCTAGGTCTAAATTTATCAATATAGAGAGGAGGATAAAAATATCTTAAAGAGGAGAAGAGTATAAAAGATCATGGGAAAAAAGGCAATTGAGAAGTTATCTATAGCTACCAATCAATATGCATGTTTTCTCATCTCTATAAATTATTTTTTCTTTTTATTATACACTTAAGCATCAACATACAATAAACATTTCAATATGTAGATTACAGAAGATTGTATATGAAAGTATGAATTGTTATGTAATTTTATACGAGTATATTTAAAAGAATAGTAACTAAACTGCCTTGCATTTCAGTGCTCCTATATGTACTTCCTTCTCCTCTCTTCTATGTACTTTTAAAAATGTTTCATTGAAATTCTTTTCTTTCTTTACCCCTTTTACTGCCTTATCACTAATAATTATTAGCTAGTATGTATACAGTGCTTTTTAAAGTTTGCAGAGATAAGCATTATCTCATTTGAGCCTTATAACAATCTTTGGAGGCAGGTGCTATTATTTTCCTCACTTTATAGATCATGAAATTGAGGCAAATGGAGTGACTTGCCCACGGTCACACAGGACTGAGTGTCTGAGGTCACTCGGACCCTCCTGATTACAGGTCCAGTGCTCTATGCACTGGGACACCTAGCTACTAATTCTTCCTCCAATAGTTCCTCCCCTCTCAAAAAGCCCTTTCTTGTAACAAATAAATGTAGTTTAAAATGATACAACAAAAGAGATTCAACACATTGGCCATGCCCAAAAATGTATGCCTCATTTTGAACCTTCTAGTCCATCATCTCTCTGCTAATAGGTAGAGATCATACTTCATCATATGTCTTCTGAAGTCATGATTGGTCATTGCATTGATCAGAGTTTTTAAGTCTTTTAAAGTTAATTTCTTTTACTTTATTACAGTTATTATATAATTTTATTTCCTGGTTCAGCTCACTTGGCATTAGATAATACACATTTTCCAAGTTTGCTTTATTTGTCAGTTCTAATGGTGCAATAAGTTTCACATACCATAATTTGTTCAGCCATTACACAATTGATGGGCACCCATTTTGTTTATAGTTCTTTGAGCAACATAGTTAGTATGAATATTTATGTACATATGAGGACTTTTCCTCTGTCTTTGGTCTCTTTGGTGTATACACCTAAAAGAGATGCTGGTGGGCAGAGGGATATACACAGCTTAGTGATTCTTTGGCTATAGTTGCAAATTGCTTTCCAAATGGTTGGACTAATTCATAATTGACCAATAATACATTTGTATTCCTGTCCTCCATAGAGCTTCCAATGATTTCCATTTCCTTTTTTTGTCATATTTTTCACTCCCATGGGAGTGAGGTAGAACTACAGAATTGTTTTAATTTGGATTTGTCTTATTAATAATTTGGAACTTTTTCATATGGCTATTGATAGCTTGGATTTCTTCTATTGAGAGCTGCTTGTTCATATTCTTTGTCCATTTTTATATTGAAGAATGTTTCTTGTTCTTATATATTTGTATCAATTCCATTTACATCTTGGATATGAGATCTTTTTCAGAGAAGTTTGCTGCAAAGATATTTTATACTTAACAATTTCACTTCTAAATCTGACTCTGATTTTCTTCATGAAGAAACATTTCAATTTTATGTAAAAGAAAGTGTACTTTTAACATTATCTTTATACCTTGTTTGGTTAAGAACTCTCCTTCTATCTATAGTTGTTAAAGGCATCTACTTCCCTTCTCTTCTGTCTAGGTCATGTATCTATTTGGAGCTTATTGTAATATATGGTGGGATATATTTGTCTAAACCTAATTTATGCTAGGCTGCTTTGTATTTTTCCCAGTATTTTTTGTCAAGTAGGAGAGTCTTTACCTCAGCAATATCCTTGGCTTTCATGGAATACTGTACTTCTCTGTTCAATTGCTTCTGGGTCTTTTTAAGGTGGTGCAGTAGATAGACCTATAGACTTAAAGTGAGAAAAAGCTGGGTGCAAATCTAGCCTCAGTCACTTATTAGCTTCAGTTTCCTCAACTGTTAAATGGGGATTATAATAGCATCTATCTCCCAGAGATGTGGTGAGGATAAAATGAGATATTTGGAAAGTATTTAGCAAATCATAAAACACGATATAAATTCTGTTATTATTAACTTATTCCATTGGTTAACTTTTTAGTTTCTTAACCAGTAACAAATGGTTTAGATGATTACTGCTTTGTGGTGTATTTCCAGATGTGTTATTTTATGGTGATTGAAAATTATTTCCTTTGATCTTCTTGATGTTTTGCTTCTTCATTTATTCCCATGATTTTTATTTTTTAAATAGAAATGGATGTTACATTTTGTTAGTCTTTTCTAGTATCACTTTTCTATAAGAATTTGATAAATAAGATGTACAGATAATTAACATATATAGATACATATATAAACACACATATGTTTTATATATATATTTACAATACATATTTGTGTGTGTATTACCAAAAGCCATTCCCTGATAGATAAGTGGTCAAAGGACATGAACAAATAGTTCTCAAAAGAATTAACAAAATTTTCACAATAACGTGAAAGAATGCTCCAAATCATCAACAACATTAGAAATGCAAATCAGAACAATCCTGAGATTTCACTTCACACCCAGTAAATGGTTAATAGTTAAGGTTGGAGGGGTTGCAGAATGATCAGCACACTAATGTGCTGTTGATGGAGGTTTGAAATGGTACAACAATTTCTTATTCCCCAAGGAAGCCATCAATAAGAAGAAAGTCCTCATATACGCCAAAATATTTATAATAGCACTTTTTGTGATAGCAAAGAATTGGAAACAAAATAGATGCCCATCAATTGGGGAATGACCAAACAAACTGTGGTACATGAATGTCGTGGAATATTATTGTTCTGTGAGAAATCACATGTGTAATGAATACAGAGAAGCATAGAAAGAGCTATATGAACTGATGCAGAGTTAAGCAGAGCCAAAAAACAATATAAACAGTAAGTATAACAATATAAATGAAAAGAACAGCTACACACTAAAAAAAAAAATCAAAACCGAATGTGACAAGATTATAAAAATCAAGCAGGACTTGAATGAAGAGGACAACACCCCTCCCTACCTTGTGGAGGTAGGAGGTCCACAGGTATTACACATTGCACATTTTCTGACTTTTTAATGTATTGATCACTTGTGCGAATATTTTTTCCTCTCTAAAAAATACTGTTTGTTATATGGGATGAATTTCTGGGAGGTGCAGGGAAGAACTATGTGGGATAACCATGATACTGTAAGAAACAGAATAAATGAATAAAAGCTTAAAAATATTTTTTCTGAATCTAATCTAGATATAATAATCTGATTAACAAAATCTTTAAATTTAACATGGTCTATTATTTTTATAGTTTTACTAATGTTGAATCAAGCCTAATTTCCTGGTATAAACCTAACCCAGTCATTTGTAAAATACATTTATGTGGTCTGTATTATCTTTGCTAATATTTTATTCAATGGTTTTGAAGTGATATTCATTAGTGATAATTTTCTTTGTCTATCACTCACTGATTTAGATATAAGAATAATTTTTTTTCAAATAAAGAACTTGATATTATGCCTTTCTCCATTTTTAAAATACATTGTTTAATACTGAAGTTAATTGTTCTTTGAATATTTGATGGAATTTATTTAAAAATCAAAATAAGTCTGGGCATTTGTCTTCAGGTCTTCATTTATATAGCTTGGTTAATTTCTTTTTCCTGAGACTGAATTATTTAAGTTCTCTATTTCTTGTTTAGTTAGAATATTTTATATTTTTCTAAGTATTTATTATATTTATTTGTTTTCAATATTTTTGTCCATTATTAGACAAAATAGTTTCTTTTGACTTTATTTAAATATTTCTTGTTAAAATCATCAGATTATATTTGCTCCATTTTAGTTTTCAGGGAGTCTAGTACTTGGGTCATGTTGTCTACTTTCTATTCTAACTATTCTACCATCTATTCTGTTCTTTTTTTGTTTTCTTTTTTAAGAGCTCTAATGTCTTTTTTTAATCTCCTGCTTCATTTCTTTAATCCATTCCTGGAATTATTGTGGTTGACATCTTTTTTTTTCATTATGATCTACTTGTATGTAGTGTGGTGAGGGCTGTCTTCCAAATGTGGCACAATGGTGTCATTATGTAGCTTAAAGGGAAGCAGAATAGTCTTTTTCTCCTCCACTATTCTCTAGAGGAGGCTTTACTTTCTCCCAGAAGGAGCAGCAGGAGATTGGGGCCAAAAGCTTGGCCACTCTGCTCTCCCCATAAAGAGGGGGTCCTGGGCTAGAATTGCATTTATCTGCTCCCATAAATATTGTAATTCTATGGAGTATCATTTTCATTTTCATGCTAAATTTCTGATCACAATAATATCTGATCATTAATTGGGGGAAAGGAAAATCCAAGCTTTATATCCAAAACTTGACACTTTTTCTTCCAAATGCCAATTGCAAAATGATGAGAGATAGGAATTAGCAAAGAAACCCATTTGTCCAAATCAGTAGCAAAACAGAAATAAAAAAAAGTATACACAGGAGAATATAAACTATACAATACAGAGTGAAGGAGCTCTTCCATCAGGAGTGAGATACTCAGCTCAACCAAGATAGAGAGTCTCAGTTCTCGCCCAAGGAGAAATTCCCCAAAGTCACTAGTAGCAAGCTAGAGATAGGGACATGATGGAGACTGCTAGATTCTTTCATATTGGCTTCTTCCCAAGGTCTTATTTTCCTTTCAGCAACCTGAAGTGGGGTTGACATTGTTTAACTTCTCTCTCAAAGTTGGAAACCAGATGCTTCTGAAGTCTAAAGAGACTGGAAAGCTCAAAGAAACTCAAAGAGACTCCAAGAAATGGAATATCCTAAAGAGACTTGGAGACCCCAAAGAGACTCAAAGCCTGTCCAAAGAGAGCAGAGTTCTCATTTCTCTTGCTCTTACCAACTCCACCCTACCTTACATACATAGCAGGGCACTGATCTCCACCAATGAGATGTCCAGGACCTGTTCCTGTCCCCTTTGGATTCTGAATGCCTCTGCATTGCCACAATCCTGGATTAGGTGACTGATTTGTTGTGTTTCTCTCTGCCCCTTTTCCTAATCCTGGCCTGTGAGAAGGAGCTACACCTCAGGCTGGAATTACAATATACCATCTGTCTCTATCCCTGGCTTATGCCTCCATCTCCTCATAGCCTAATTTGGCCCTGTGACTATCTTTTTTCACATAGTCACTAATCATGAGTTGGCTTTATCCTTTGCTGCTGTGCTGAAAGATATTGAAGATCAGTCTAGATTCAGGTCTTGTGGTGGGCCCCTTGCCTCTGTACTCTGTACTGGAGGAAAGTCACCTACTAGAAGCAATATTTGTTTCCTTTGGTGGCTCCAGTAGAATTTTGGAGGTAATTCTTATTAGACCTAAGCTTTATTAGACCTAAGCTATTCCCAATTGATAAATGGTCAAGGGATATGAACAGGCAGTTTTCAGATGAAGAAATTAAAGCTATCTATGGTCATATAAAAAATGCTCTAAATCACTATTGATTAGAGAAATGCAAATCAAAACAACTTTGAGGTACCACATCACATCTATCAGGTTGACTAACATGACAAAACAGGAAAATGATAAATGTTGGAGAAGATGTGGGAGAATTGGAACATTAATACATTGTTGGTGGAGTTGTAAAACCATCCAACCATTTTGGAGAGCAATTTGGAACTATGCCCAAAGGGCTATAAAATGTGCATACCCTTTGACCCAGCAATACCACTTCTAGGGCTGTATCCCAAAGAGATCACAGAAATGGGAAAAGGACCCACATGTACAAAAGTATTTATAACAGCTCTTTCTGTGGTGGCAAAGAATTGGAAATTGAGGGGTTGTCCATCAATTGGGAAGTGGCTGAACAAGTTGTGGTATATGAATGTTATGAAATTTTATTGTACTGTAAGAAATGATGAGCATGTGGACATCAGAAAAATCTGGAAAGACTCATATGGACTGATGCTGAGTAAAGTGAGAAGAACCGGAGAATATCGTACACAGTAACAGCAACATTGCATGATGATCAACTTTGATAGACTTAGCTCTTCTCAGCAGTGCAAGGATCTAAGACTTCTCCAAAAGTCTCATGATCAAAAATGCTGTCCACATCCAGAGAAAGAGCTATGGAGTTCAAATGCAGATTGAAGCAAACTATTTGCTCTTTTTATCCCTTCTGTTTTGTTTTGTTCCTTCTTTCTTGCAGTTCCTCTTATTGGTTCTAATTCTTCTTTACAAAATGATTAATGTGAAAATAGGTTTAATAGGAATGTATATGTAGAGCCTATATCAGACATGAAATCTTGGAGAGGGAGTCTGGGAGGGAGGAGGAGAAAATTTAAAACTCAAAAGTTTATGGAAGTAAATGTTGAAAACTAAAATTAAATTAATTTAAAAAAAAAAAGACCTAAGCTATGCACACTCCACCCTGGTGATCTCAATGCAAGGTCAGTACCACCCAAACCCCATTTTACCTCGTAAATACCTTTCATATATCTCAAAATACCCTGAGTATACCTCTCAGTTATTCAATCAAAGAATTTAGAATAAATTCAGAAAATATTTGAAAAATCATTGGATGACCTGCATTTGCAAAGAAAAGCTGTTCCAATTGCCATACACAATCAGTGAAATTTGTATTAAATGAAGAGCTATCTCAAACTTTATGGAGACAGATTTCAAGAGCTTGGTAGCAGAGTGGGAGGAGTTGGGACATCCAGATTTGAACTGAGAAAAACCAGCAGCACAAATATCCAGTGAAAGAAGAAAGTACAACTCTGCCCATGGCAGAGAGGCAGGAAACTGAGGAGACTGCAGGTATCTTGGAGCAGAAGACTCAGGCTCATGCCACTAAGTTGTATCTACTTCTTCAAGAGCTAAGGGAAGTCCCAAGAAAAAGGTCTGCCTTTTCTTCAGCTTCCCTCTCCTTGTGCCTATCAACAGGCCTTGTAATTTTCTCTACAGATTCTTTAGCCATATATTCTCTGATGACCTGAATTTTGCCTGAAAGGTTAGGAATTAGCAAGAAGTAAAGATGAGTGTTAATTAAGGTAGAAAGCCAAAGTTCTGTCTAAATATGAAGAATTTTCCTGAGTGCTCAGGGCAATTATGGTTACATTCCTAACTTCGTTCAAGCAGCAGAAGAGGGAACCATGTGGCTCTAGCAGCCATTATATAATGTCCCTCAGCTTAAAATGAACTAATTAGTGTAACAACAGAGTGTTAGATTTCCATGGGGCAGTTACCTACCAGAAAATGGGGGCATCCTTTGCTTCCAGTCCTATTGGATATGGGAGATCACACTGACTTCATGCCTCCTAGACAGTCCCTAAGATATGCATAAATAGTTTGGGCACCTCCAGCCTATCTTTATCTCTTGTTGGTTTTGTTTCCTGTTGTGGCTTCAACAAGACAGAGCTTAGAGTCAGCTGACTTCAGACCTTATTTACTTGAGATCCTATTAGATTTTTACTCCCTTGTGCCAATAACTGGAGCACTGGCAAACTTCCACCTATCTTCTTTTGTAGTTCTTGACTTCTTGGAGGATCTTACTGGTGTTTCTTTTTGTTGATTAATCTTTGCTTCATTGGCTATCCATTTCTATCTTTGAGAAGTATTTTAGGGAATCTGAGTTTGACTGTAATCTTTCACATTATCATCCTTTCTGGAAGTCAATCTCCAAAAAAAAAAAAAACTTTATTAGAATGAACAATGTATATTGCCAGGAGTATCCTTGATGAAAACATGAGAAGGGAATGGGTAGACTTTCACAGACAATTTTCCATTGTGTACAGAATATAAGATGTCTCTGTTCATATTGTTTACTTATCCCAATACTTCAAAGATTTTTAAAATTTCATCAATGTGATGAATGTATCTCTACAAATACATATTACAAACCTTTTTATGGTTCATTAGATAGACTTTGTGAGTTGTTGAGGTTGGAAATAATATCCAGTGGCCAAATTTTTGGTAAACCTTGAACTTAGCTAGGCTAGATGTTGGAATGGAGACTTGAAGTCCACACTGCCAAGACCATACTTGAAATCTTTATAGCTTGGTTGAGGCTGACATAATTGGAAGCTCTGTTTATTGTTCATTGATTTTACAAAAGTATTTGTCTTAGTAGAATAAAATGCATTTTTGAAGGTTTTCTTCAAAGCAGCTGTCTCCTATACTTAAACCAAAATTATTTGAGATCATGACAGATGTGACTATGGAGATAATTATTAAAATTATTATCCATTGAGTTTTGATATTAATAGAGATGTAAAACCAGATGAATGATTACCCAAGATACTTGCTAGTTTCATGGAAGAAGCCCTATACATGTTGTGAACAAGAGTAGCCACTATTGATAGTAAGGTTCTGAAACCATCCTTCTTTGTAGCTATCATACTGATTTAATGCGGCCCTGAGACACTATAGAACCGTATTAGGGAAATCCACAATAATTTGAAAGATACTTTATTACATCCACATAAGATTAAAGCAAAGTAGATTAATAATTCAACTAGTTGGGCAGACTGTCAATTTAGTTCATCAATGAGGACATTGTGGATAAATTCTGTAGATGGCTAGGACAAGTTGAGCTCAGAATTGCTTAACAGGAGGAGATCTGGGCTTGATTCATTTGGGAAATTTCATGATGCTTCTTATGATACCTGTTTATTGTCACAAAGGACCATAATTATTTTAGTACTGATTTCTTTGATGATGCTAGTATTACCACTTATTATGTGGTATCATACACTAAAAATAATCTAAAGGGCACCAAAAATGAAAAATGGGCATACATGGTTTGTGACATAATCAGTGATACCTTGTATACAAGAAGTAGCATAGAATACATTGTTGAAGATGTATAGCAAGGAAAGGAGGCTGTTCATGTAGAAAAAGATTAGAGAGGATAGTAGATAGGCAACTGGAGAGGTATTTTGGTACCTCTATGATATTAAAAGGGAAGACTTCCAAGAGATTCAGTGAATTTTCTATGGGAGATTTATTAAGAACTAGATAAGGCACACATAGAATGAGAAGGCATGGAAGGATTGTGGCCTGGCATTGATTGTAGCCACACCGATGAAATCACAGATCCACCAAAGCATGAGTTCCTTTAAGTATTTCCTTTCCTTTCTGGTCAGATTTCAGGTTTGGGACTTAATTAAATGCCCTTAGCCCACGGCAACGAGGACCAGGAAGCTGGTAGCGTGCTGATGGCATTTCCCGTAGGGTTAAAAGTTCATTATGGAACAGGTGGAATTATAAATTAGGGGTGATAAGCAGTTGGATGGGAGGAGAAGAGTGAGTGCATTTTCTCCTCTCTCCCACTCCTGCCAGCAGCAAGCAACAAGCTACTTCTCTAATTTGAGGCCTTGTCTGCTTGCTTAAAGAAGCCTCTGCTGGAGCACGGTTGCATTTTAAAGCCCCCAAAAGGTGATGTTGGTAGAAGGAGTCTGGCTGAACATGTGAAATCCATTTCTGGAACGCTATCCTGATTTTTAACATATACATTTATATAAAATTGAAGAGATGAAATTATTTTCCTTGATTCTCGTGTATGTGTGTGTGTGTAGGAGGGGTTGGGACATGGGGAAGGAAAATAAACAGTGAATGTAGTACATATTTTATATATTGGGTGGGCAGAAAGTTCCACAGAGAGTCATCAAATTGGCTGTTGGCCATAGTTCCTGCTAAGGTGAGGTTGTTTGTGGCCAAGAGGGAAGTATCTTTGCCCATAGCTTCGATTTGTCACGTACAGATGAAGATAAACAAAGCAAAACTGTAAATCAGTGGAGCTTGTCTTCTGTGACTCTAGCCTTCTCTTTCTCCTTTTTTTCTCCTTGGTAGTATTTGCTTCTTGGAATTCCTACCCCCTTCCCTATCTTTCAGGCAGTCAGGACTTTTCAGCTTCCTAAGTGCCTGTAAACAGTCAAGATTTATTATCAATGTGTATACTTTGAGAAAACTCATTCTCACCAGTGTGTTATCTCTCTCTGGATTTTGCATTTTAAAATCTTCCATCTCTTAGCTCTGGCGATGGAATTCTTTACCTTTTGTTCAATGAATTCTTGGCCATAATGTGGGGAAGACAGTGTCTTCTCTTTCCTAGATCTGAATATTTTGAAATTACCACTAGGTCAGAGGGTACCTTCTGAAATTTTTTGCATGTAAGACTCTAGAATTTTAACTTGGTTACAGCAGTCTTCTTTCTTAGTCTGCTCCCCTAGGAGAATCTGACTGAACATGTAAAATCCATTTCAGGAAGGCTATTCTGATTTTTAACATTTCAGTGTTAACCTATATAACAGCAGTTGTATGAATTACACTGTGATATGTTATACTGAAAGGGAGATGAGACCTTGTGCTTGCTACGGCTAATGATTGTCTGTCTCTATCGTTCCCACTTGCATTTCCTGACTAGAGAAGCGGGTTGGGATCTCTGGCTGTCACCAAAATTAAACAAAATAAATCATGGATTGGAAAATTAAAAACAATAACCCAATTTTATGGCTGCTACTTTCACTCAGACTCGAAGGGAATTAAGGATGATGGCCTTGGCTGAACCAAGTTTAGCTACTGCTGAGGCCAAATTCTGTGCCTCATCATGGATTTCTGTCTTTTTTGCTTCAAGCTAAGAGAAAAAAAAACGGAGAAATGATCTTATATCCTACCACAGCACAGACTTTAAAGCTGAGAATTTATTAGTTTAATTGTACAATGAAATAGCATTTAAACAATTCTTTTGTCAAAGTTAGCACAGAATTTCAACTCAAATTTTCCTGGATGTCCTTTTCATGGTAATGAAATGACAAAAGATTTAAAATTTCCTCTTGTACTTTTAGGGGAAGACTAGGGATAGGGACAAGGACTAGTCTTTGATTTCATTAGTACAGGATACTTTCAGGTAAGGAAAGGTGCTCTACTAAGGCAGTTCAAGACCTTCTCGGCAAATTAGTTTTAAAGAGTTATCCAGACAGACTGGGAGGTTGTCATTCAGCCAATCAACAAGCATTTACTAAGCACTTACTATGTGTTAAGTGCTGCTGACACAGCATATTAAGAGAGATATAGATTTTGACACATGATGACAGCATAGTAGATAGGGCATTGGGCCTAGAATCAGGAAGACCTGAGATCAGATCTGGCCTCAGATACCTAAGCTTTGTGACTCTGGACAAGTCACTTAATCTCTGTTTACCCGAGTTTTCTTCAACCTTAAAATGGGGGAGTTAGTAACACCTATTTCACAGAGTTGTTGTGAGGATCAAATGAGATAATCTTTATATGTATATAAAAAGGCATTTAATACAGTGCCTGGCACATGATAGTGTTTAATAAATGCTTACTTCCTCCCCTCCAGAAAGAGAGGCAAAAACATGGTGCCTCACATTCTTTTAGGAGAGTCAACACACAAACAAATTGCATATGGAGGATATATACAGTATAAATGGAAGGTAATCTCAAAGAGAAGGCACCAGTGCCTGACCAGGGTGTGGAGAGGGGAAGAGGAAGGAGGATTTGTCCAAGTCTACACAGCCAGTATGTGAGAGGAAGGACTTGAACTCAGATCTCTTGGCTTTTGGGCCAGCTTTCCATTCAGTATACCATGCTGCCTCTCTAGAGGAAGATTAATCTTTGTGAATATTATAATTGAGAAGCTATATTACAGGTATATATAGTTACATATATTTTCTTAAATAAATATATGCACATGTGTCTATATACATATACATGTATATATAGCTATATATGCAATACAAACATATGTGTATTTATGTGTATATGTGTACATAGCTACACATATACATACAAATGTATATGTGTAGATTTATGTGTGTGCATATATATGTATGCACACACAAACACACACATACATATATATACATATACATATACACATACATATATATATACATATATACACACACACATCCATAAACATAGCATATGTGAGGAGGGCCCTCATAATTGTCCTCCCATCCCTGAAAGAACCCTCACTTGACCCTAGCATCTCCTCTAGTTGTCATCCTACCTCTTTCCTGATTTTTAAATCTGAACTCATAAGAGAAAAATAAAAGCTATCTAATCTCCTTGCATCCATTTCCTCTCCTTTCATATATTTCACTGCCTCTTGGAACCTCATCTCTCAGCTGAAATTGCTGTCTCCAAAATCAGCAATGATCTATCTCTTCATTGCCAGAATCAAGGACCTTTTCTTTTCATCCTGCAGGACATCTTTTTAGCATTTGAAGTTGTTGAGCCCATCACCAGTTGCCTATTTGGCATTACAAAGTTGATGTTCTTTAGGCATCTCAGAATCAACATGTCCTAAATAGAAGTCATTATATTCCCACCAACCCTAATCCCCTTTTGAATGTCCCTATTTCTGTTGAGGGTACTACTATCCTTCTAGTCACCCAGGTTTGTAAGCTTGGGGTCATCCTTGACTATTTATTTTTACTCACATCATGTGGCCAATCAGTTGCCAAGGCTCATCTCTTCTTCCTTCACAACATATGCCACATCTGTGCTCTTCTTCCTATTCTCATGGCTACTACTATAGTTCTGGTTCCCATTACCTTTTGCTTGGACTATTAAAATAGCTTCTTATTTTGTCTCCCTGTTTCCAGGCTCTCCTCTTTCCAATCTAACTTCCATGCAGCTGCCAAAAGCAATATTCCTAGAATGCAAATTTGGTCAGGTCACTGCCCTACTCAATAAATGCTAGTACCTCCCTAATGCCTCTAGGATCAAGCACAGACTCCTCTGCCATTCAAAGTCCTTCACAACCAACCTACCTTTCTAGATTTAATAGACTGATCTCTTTCATACTCTTTTCCATCCAGTCAAACTGGACTTTTTGATATTCATTACACAAGACATTCCACTAGTCTTTTTTGCCTTTGTACCAGCTGTCCTCTGTGCCGGGAATGCAATCTCTCTTCATCTCATTTTGGAATGAGTGAATTCATGAAAAGTATTTGTTAAGCCCTTATCTCATGTAAGGTACTGTGGATACAAACACAAAAGAAATATAGTCACTGCTCTATATGTCAATGAAGGGCACAAAGCCTAGAGAAGTAGTCCCTAGCAAGTGTGCATAGGTGTGGGAAGCCATGGCAATGGTGACTGGAGCCAAAGGAGATTTGATTGACACACCCTTTCCATAGTCAATGGACATATTGATTTGATTACTTAGTTTCCAGAGAAAGAGGTGGAAAGTGATGGGGGGGTGGGGTGAAAAGTGAAAATGGGGGTGGTTCTCCACATGCAGTGGCATGGCAGAAAGATGACTGGGTTGAAGAGCATTTGGGAATCTGCAGACTGATATAATGGACTCTTACCAATAAGGATAGCATGGCTCTAGGATGAAAATCCCTACCTAAAGTCTATCAAAATTCTAATGCCAACTACTACATGAAGCTTTTTCTGACTCCCCCTTCACAATTGCTATTGTGAATAATAATAATAATAACCTTGTATTTATTTTGTCTATACTTATTCATGTACATGTTCCACCCTTCCCCTGCAGAATATAGTGTAAGTTCCTTGAAGGCAGGGATTTCTCATTTTTGTCTTTTTCTCCTCAGCACCTAAGCTCAGTGTCTGGCACATCAAAGGTGCTTAATAAATAAATTCTTGTGGACTGATTGGTACATCGATTCCTTCTTTGGAAGGGATTCCTTCTTTTGGAAGCTCTGTAGCTAATAAGTGGGTGTGGCAATTAGGAATAAAGAGGAAGAAAATAGGAAACTCCAGTTGACATAACTGTAGACCTTCCTATGAGAAATGTTCTACATCAGTAAGTGGCTTATAGTGCCAGATGCTCCCTTCATTAGTTGTTCACTCATGTCTGACTCTTCATGACCCTATAGTCCATGGGGTTTTCTCATCAAAGATACTGGAGTGGTTTGCCATTTCCTTCTCCAATGGATTAAGGCAAACAGAGATTAAATGACTTGCCCAGGATCACAGCTAGTATGTGTCTGAGAATGGATTTGAACTCAGGTCTTCCTGGCTCCAATCCTAGTACTCAGTCCACTGAGCTGCCTAGCTGCCTCTATACCCTTCCATAGGAATAGATAAAATACACTGAATATTTTTTTTCTTTTCAATTTGTAAGTCTACTCCCCTGGAAAGTGGTTTAAGAAGGGGATAGAGGAAGAGGTCATCTTCAATGCAACAAGCTGAGACAAGCGAACAGGATGCAGATAGTAGAGTGAGGAAAGAGATGGATATCTTTTATCTAGTGACCCCCCAGAAAACCTGTTCTCTGAGTTTAACAAAAGAAAGGTAAACTAGAACAAGTCAGCAAGAGGAAATTTTCAAAACAAAGATCATCAGTCTGGAGGAAACTTCATAATAGAAGCAACAAAGGAGAAATCTAGGATTGGGGAAAGATGGTTGGAAACCTTGCCTCAGTTTCCATGGTCACAGCTCTTAGATCTTCCAGACAGCCCAGCAGGTACCACTGACTAGATCCATCACTGGGCTGACTGGGTCTGAAGCAAAACTTCAGAGAGCATAAACCAGAACCTAGGACAGTTGAGGAAGAAGATTTTCTAAAGAATGCCAGAAACCAAACTGAAGACAGAGTTAGAAACAATAAAGAAGCATCATTTTGGGGAAGTCTGCACCTAAACTTGTCTTTCCATGTGTGTTAGCAAAATGATGGTTTGATGCAAGCTTCCCCTTTGAAGCTCTGCTTTTTTATGCTCTGACTCTGCTTTGCTCTGATGTACTGGTCCATGATCACAACCGTATGCACACTGGGTCCTCTCATCTCTCTATTGCAGTCACATGTGAATGGACCACAGAGCTGCAGTAGAGGATGCTGGAATATGGCTAGAAAGAGAGTAGATAAAATATGGTGTGTGTGCGTGTGTGTGTGTGTGTGTGCGTGTGTGTGTGAGAGAGAGAGAGACGGAGAGAGAAAGACAGACAGACAGACAGACAGACAGACAGATAGCCAGAGATAGACAGTAAGAGAGAGTAAGAGAAAGGGACAGAAATAGAACTTCCACAGGCCAGAGTATTGAGATCCCTCAAAGAAGAAGAAGAAGGACAAAGCTCTGGGTACAATGTGAATTATAGTCACCTGTGAAAGTACACTATCCCCCAGTTAGACTATACCCTCTATGAGAGACAGAAAAATGTCTTAGCTAAGTTTTGTCTCTCCAGTTTGAACACACTAGGTACTTAATAAATGTTTGCATTGAAGAAAATTGGAGTGGTGTGTGTGAGGGTGCGAGTGTGCGCATGTATGTGCATGCACAAACATGTGACACATATGTGTATGCATGTTTCAGGAAAGAGGTGCCTTCTGTCCCAAGGCCCTGGGTTTTCACACTTGAACCTAATAAGACGGCAATTAGTTAGACTTTTAAGTGCATCAGTGCAGAGTGCTAGACTTGGAATCAGGAGGATCTGAGTTCAAATTTTTCCTCAAACATTTACTAGCTGTGCTTGATCCATCTATCTATCCATCTATCTATCTATCTATCTATCTATCTATCTATCTATCTATCTATC
>NW_020948910.1:9513854-9521178 GCF_900497805.2 Vombatus ursinus | reverse complement strand
ATCTATCTATCTATCTATCTATCTATCTATCTATCTATCTATCTATCTATCTATCTATCTATCTATTTGGTGAGGCAATTGGGGTTAAGTGAATTGCCCAGAGTCACACAGCTAGTAAGTGCTATGTATCTGAGGCCAGATTTGAACTCGAGTCCTCCTGACTCCAGGGCTGGTGGTCTATCCACTGCACCACCTAGCTGCCCCACTAGCTGTGTTTTGCTAGTGTCTTGGCAAGTCACTTAACTTCTCAGTGACTCGAGGTTTCTCATCATGAGGCGGCTTGGATTCAGTGGACTTCTATGTCCCTTAGAATGCTAAATCAATGGTCTTATGGAAATATTCAGGAAGGCTGAGATGTTAACAACCTTGACATACTACACAGGGGTGGGAAGCCTGTGGTCTTGAGGCCACATGTGGTCCTGTAGGTCCCCAAGAATGGCCCTTTGACTGAATCCAGTTTGGACACGTGGCTTGAGGCTGCAGATTCCCCACCACTGTAAGTAAATCCATCAATAAGAAAACAGAAACCAAAGAAGCATTTGAGTCCCATACATAGAAGAGAGACTTGGGAAAAAAGGAGCTAAGAGAAGTGAGGCCTAATTCTCTTAGGCAGCCCATAGAAGTGGGATTTTGTGCTGTTTTTGAAATTATAAGCTGTGAGTTTATAACATCCTTTTATTTTGTTATTGTATTTCTACTCCCAACATTCCCATATTCCACTAATAAGATCCCGATAGTGAGTGGTACCAGGCATTTAATAAATAAAAGAAACAATTAAAAAAAAAACCAAAAACCTCAACCCTAGACCCAGAATAGATAATATACTTTTTCTATGAACCAGGCTATGGAAGAAAGAAAGGAAAAGTGTTTGTATTCTGTTCTACAACATTTTAGATGTCAGGAAACCCCAAAAAAGTAGCAGACAGGTATTGGTATCAAGAAAAGCCATTGGGGGTGGGAGGTGGAAGCCATATCCTAGGCCTTGTTGGCAGAAGAAAAGAGTGGCTTCCCAGGAGTCCCATGGAGTCACGCAGCCTAATGGGAATAGCCTACATTTACTGCAGCCTTGTTGAGTGGGTCCTCTATGATTAAAAAGTCCACATAAAGGGTGCAGATGGACAGTCCCTCAGAGGTTCCTTGAGATTCCTTAAAGATTAGCACAATGCTTGGCAAGTAGTAAATGCTTAATACATTATTATTGATTGATTGGTACATTTATCCTTTTTTTTTTTTGCAATTCAGGATAAGTTTTGTTCCCTAGCAAATGAATGGGGGTGGCAGTGGGGAGTAAATAGGAATGGAGAATAAGGTCCTAGAAACAACATTCTTAACCTGAAGAGTGTGGAACCCAAAGGTGGTCAGTGAATGGGTTTCAGGGAGTATGTGAATTTGGATAGCAAAAAATTGCATCTTTATTTTCGTTAACTTTTAACTGAGGTTTAGCAGTTTTTAAAATTTTGAATTAAAAATAAAACATTATGAGAAGAGGCCTTTAGGCTTCACCAAACATCCAAAGGGGTCTATGACACAAAAGCTGTTAAGACTCTCTGCTCAGGAAGAATCTAGGGAGTGCAGTGACTAGCTCCCTGGATGTGGAATTAGACAGACCATCCACTGTGGCCTGAGGAGACCTGAGTTTGAATCTTGTCCCTATCACTTACTAGCTATGGGATACTGAACAAGTCACTTAATAATAATAGTTAGCATTTATTTGATGCTTTAAAGTTTGTAAAGCACTTTACAAACATCTCATTTTATCCTCACCACAACCCTGGGAGGTAAGTGCTATTATTTTCACCATTCTATAGATGAGGGAACTGAGGCAAACAGAGGTTAAGTGACTTATCCAGTGTTACACAGTCAGCAAATATCTGAGACAGGATTTGCACTCAGGTCCTTCTGATTCCATACACTGCACCACCTAGCTGCTTTTCACTCTCTTGTCTCAGTTTCCTCCTTTGTAAAATGGAGCATGTACTTAAAAGTTGGTCTGAGAATCAAATAAGATAATGTATGTAAAGTTCTTTGCTATCATTAATAAATGTTTGTTGGCTGACTGATTGTATGTGAGGGCCTCTCTGACTACACCCACATCGCTGAGAGGCCCAGGAGGTGCTTAAAGCTGTATCTTGGCAGGATTCTCCTTGCCAAACATTGATTGTGGCCCCAAGAGACCCAGAAGAATGCCAGGAGGGTTTTCTCCAGGGGTTCTGAGTCAGTCTCAGAGGGAGTTTTACACCAGAATTTCCTAATTGTCTCATTTTCCTGTTTAAATCCCCAATCCCAACTGGAGCAAAGCACACTCTTGGGCTGCTGCATTGGAGTCTACTCCTGTTGCTTGCAAATTCCTCATCTGTGAGGTTAGCAGGCAAGCTGGCTAAACTACGCCAAAGGCTGCCCCATAAAATGTGGAGCAGCCTTCTGGGCGTGGGGGATGGGGAAAGAATCCTCCGGCCCACATGAACTTCATCCCAGGGACCTTGAAGAATGGTGTTGGGCCTTTGTTCGTCATCAAGGGCTTGAGCTTGGTCCTGCACAGTTGGGCGACATTTGACCTTGAAACCTTGCTTTAAAAAGTCATTTCCCCCCCTTGCCTGCTTTGCAGTTATCTGTGCATCAATGAACACTTTATCATGGTAACTCTCAAGGAATGTGCAGAATGATTCTAGGAGCTTGAATGCCACAGCAGTTTCAAGTATCCTGGGCTGCTGTAAATTGCTCACTATTACTCCCTTCTAGAGTAATGTTACACTCGATATACTGCAGTCGCACTACTCACAAGTTGACATTGATTACCAGTTCCCTTCCAGTAGCAATTCAAGGTGCATGAGTTCAGCAAGAAAACACTTCATATGCCAGGTCCTGGCTACCTGAACTTTTTTTCCCCCTCTGAGCTTTTTAAAATTTTATTTTACTTTTTTTTGTTGTTGAAACACCATGGAGAAATGCCAGGGTCCTTGTTGCATTCATATCTTAGATTTAGGATTTAGATTTGTAGTTTTTCAATCAAATTGTTTGAATATTATTTAAATATAGCCAATTTTTAAAGTTCTAATTTTAGGAGTGTTCTCTCCCCAGAAAGGATTTCTAGCCCTCTCCCCATTCCCCTCCTGACTGCCTTTAGTAGAAAGGGGGATTCTTCTGAATCCCGCCTAGAGCCTAGCACATAATAGGTTCTCAATAAATGCTCAATGATTAGTAAATTATTTTATTTTTTGAAATTCTCAGGTTCTTACCCTAATTGGCATGTATTTTCCTCCCATTTGTATAACTCAACTGTCAAATGGAAATACTAGACTATTACTTTTAGCAACTTGACCATGTTCAGTGGGGTGGGGGAGGACCCCTCCCTCATGGGTAACCCAGCCAACTGGGTTAGGGTAAATATAGCCTATTCCCATTAGACTGTGTGATCTGGGACTTAGGCAGCTGGTGTCACAGTGGATGGAGGGCGGGCCTGGAGTCAGGAAGACCTGAATTTAAATACAGCTTCAGACACTTACTACTAGCTATTTGCCCCCTCTCCCAGACAGATCTCTCTCTCTCTCTCTCTCTCTCTCTCTCTCCCCCCCCCCCACTATATGAAATACACTATGAAATACATGAAATACACTACAGAAATACACTATATGAAATCCATTACTGAAAATTCAGTTATCAATGGCACATTTTACTGTACATATCCTTATTATTTGATGAAGAGCCTATATTTCTTGCTGGAGGACATTACCAGTAGAAACACTAAATAGTAACCCATGACCATTTAACTACAAACTAACCTCAATTATTTACTTGGATAATCTGAATTTCCAGGGTAATCTAGATGGGCTAGGGAGAAAGTAAGAAAAGTGTGTGCTGAGGAAGTCTTCAGGTGGATATGGAGTATACTCAGTCCTGTCATCAATAGTTTATAGGTGTATTTCTTCTCTTGGCATTAATTTATTCTCTTAGTGTGACTGTACTAGTGAAAGTTAGTTCTACATACTAACAGAAAGTACCATACAAGCTAGCCCAGATTTCTCCTTTACCCTCCTTATGAAGTCCTTTCCAAGAATTAGGTTGGAATGGTAGAATGGCCATTAACTGAACTAAATTAGTGGCCTAGAGGTCTGATTGTAAGGGCTTGCTGGTGGAGCAGTTAAAGTTGAAGCAGTGGCTGGACTTGAAATCAGAAAGATCTGGGGTTTGAATCTGTCTCTGACAGCTGTGTGACACTGGGCAAGTCACTTATTCTCACTAACTCTCAGTTTCCTCATCTGTAAAATGGAGACAGTAAAAACTGTAGCACTTACTTCCTAGGATTGTAAGAATCAAAAGAATGACCATGAAAGACTTAAGAATTCTGGTTATTTTGATGACAAACTGTGACTCCAGAATACTGATAATGAAGCACGCTACCCAACTGCTGAGGGAATGGTGTTAGGGTGAGATTCTGAATATGACATACGATTTTGGATACGGACAGGACCAGTGTAGGAATTTGTTTTGTTTGACTATGTATGTTTGTTACAAAGGTTTTATTTTTCTTTTTTTCAACTTGGGTATGGAGGAGAGAAAACAAATGCTTGTTAATTAAAAATAAAATAAAAGTTTAAAAAATTTCTGTAAAGTACTTTGCACACCAATTAAATCAATACACAAATATGAGTTATTATTTTTTCTAGTAGTGTAAAAAAATTCCTGAGTATCAGAAATGCTAATAACCTATCTGAAACTATTAATTGGTCAAAGACAAGTACAATATTTAATATAGCTATACTCTCTTATAGTATATATAACTATAGATAGAGATACCCATATTTCTATTTATTTTAAATAGAATGGCCTAGAATTTATTCTCTTGCATCTAGATTGGGAATTAAATATTAGATCACAGGCTTAGAGCTAGAAAGGAATTTATAGGTCATTTAGACCTACCTCCTCATTTTGTAAATGAGGAAAATGAGGCCCAGAGTGACTAAGCGAGTTGCCTAAAGTCGTATAGGTAATAAGTGGCAAAACCAGGATTAGAAGCCAGCTCCTCTGATTATAATCTGGCACTGTACCCCCATGCCGTTTTTGAATTACAGGAGTTTTTATCATGCCTATCCTAGAATATTTTAGGGGGCTAACTCTTTGAATTGACTAGATAGTTGTGGTAATCAGAAGAAAGTCCTTCAGCTCTTTAGAGAATCAGTCTATTTAGATGGGTCACATGAAACATGAGGGTCTGATATTTGTGTCCCTCAGTATTTGGGGTGTTTTTCCTCTTCTCTGAGAAACTGATCCAATTCATCACAGAAAGACTCTTTTTTATTAGTGTTGGTGGGAATTATCTGTATTACTACTGTATATGAAGCATTACCCCTTTAGGATTCTTGGACCCTCTTCTTTAGGAGACTCATCTGAGAGATGAGTCATCAAAGGTAATCTGGGAATTAGGAAGAACCAGCAATTTGAGCCAGGAAAGGTCTGATCATTCATTGGTTTCCTGACAATCAGCTCAGCTCTGTAAATTAATTGAGAGTTGGAGGAGTCCCTCAGAAAAAGGAAATCAGTGGGAAGTCCAGCAGGTGATGCTAGCTTTGAAGAAGGCAGTCTTATTTGGGCCATGGGGAGGAACAGCTAAAATGTAGAAAAACTGCTAGTGCTGGTAGGAGTCATCCAGGCCACAGAGGTCTCTAGGGGGACCAGGCCCAGCTGTTAGCCAGGAGTATTAGATGAAAGGACTGAAATTAACCACCAGGTCAGAATCAGTCTTAACAAATAGTTTTTTAATTTGCTTCAGTCAAACTAACCAGATTATAGAGAATAGGTCAAGGGCAACCTAGGACTTCTATATCATAGAGACCTTCTTAGTGAGTAAGGGAAGTGACTATGAAATTAGTGTAATATAGCCTGAAGCCCAAGGGAGAAATCCTGGAGGTGAGAAAAGTTCATTCACAATGTCAGGAGTAGATTTGTGATGTCCTGGGGTTACAGAAATCTCAAGAAACAAAGAAGGAGTGTAGTTTAATTTTAGGGCAGAATGATCTGGATTCCAGGTGAGGAAACTAGGAAGAAAGGATGTGGAAAAGTATCTTTCTTAAACCAGTGCTTTACTCTTGGAGATAAGCCCAGAAAAACGGTTCTAGAATAGGATGGGGAAATCCCTGCAGCTTTATGAACTTGAATTTGACTCAGTCTTGGTGAACCTGAGTCCATAGCTTAGCATCCAACCCCTGAAAAGACTGAAGTGGTTAACTTCAGAGGCAAGAATTCAAAAGATAAATCAGTGAAAAGGGGGTTAAAAAAATCAGTGCCTACTTAAATTTGTATTCAAGATTAAGTTCACTAAGAAGCACTTGTTTTAATTTTGTAACATTTTCCCCTTTCACTTGTTTGGAAATGATTTGTTTCCCCGAGATTATATACACCAGAATAGCAGGAAGTTTTGGTGGTATAGTGGAGAGATAGCTAGCCTCACTAGCCAAGTGGTACAGAGGAGGACAGAGAATTTATTGGACTTGGAATCAGGAAGACCTGAAAAGCAATGTTGCTTTACATAGTTACTAGCTACGTGATCTTGAAGAAGTCACTAAGCTTCTCTCAGCTTCAGTTTCCTTATCTGTAAAATGGGAACAATAATAGCATCTATGTCACAGGGTTGTTGTAAAGATCAAATGAGATAACATGTTATGCAAACTTTAAAGGGCTGTGTAAATTGTAGTTGTTGTTGTTAAGCCCCATTTCCATGTGACACTGGGCATTTAATTTCAGTGCTCTGCTGCTCTCTTTTCCACTTATTGTATATACAAGCATTGCCCCTTTGGAAAAAGTGTACTGTTAGGATTCTTGGACAGTACTTTCTAGGTGACTCATCTGAGAGATGAGTAATCTGAGGTAGTCTGAGAATTAGGTAGAACTGGTAACCTGGGCTAGGAAAGGTCTGATCATTTGTTTGGCCCCTTGTAGCAATCAGCTCAGCTCTGTAAATTAATTGAGAGCTAAAGGTGTCCCCCAGAGATGATGAGGAAATTAGTGGGAGCCCTAGCAGGTGATGATGCTAGCTTTGAAGAGGTAGTCTTATATGGGCCATGTAGGAAAACTACAGGGCCTGGTGACTCTAAGTTGCAGAGAAGTTTCCTGGTTTGGTAGCAGTAATTTTAATACTGAATTCCCTAAACCAATGAAATTACAAGTTTGTTGCCTATCCTTTTCCTACACCTACACACACACACACACACACACACACACACACTCATCTATATCTATCTATGTCTATATCTATATCTATATCTATCTATCTATCTATCTATCTATCTATCTATCTATCTATCTATCTATCTATCTATCTATCTATCTA